>NW_027175998.1:2385000-2415000 GCF_023055335.1 Clinocottus analis | reverse complement strand
AGGCGCAGAGTGACACGTAAAATACACTCCTTTGTGCATGTGTGTGTGTGTGTGTGTGTGTGTGTGTGTGTGTGTGTGTACTCCCTCTCAACGGACGACCGGCTCAAGCTTGTGAATACATAATACTCACACGCGTTTAAGGTGTGTGAAAGGTGTGTATGTGTGTGTGTGTGTGTTGAAGTGCTGGTCAGACCTGATGAGGTGATGACACACGGTTTCCTCAAAACCGCCTCATGCAAAAACCCAAAATAGATTCCAGTTAAATATTTCGCTGAAGATAAGTATTCAAATGGGCCCGTCTGTCTGTCAGACGGAGGCTGCGGGTTCTTTACTGGTTGTGCGTGAGGGTTCAAGAGGTGAACCATTTTTCAAAATGATACCTATCTCTAAACCCACTGAATCACATTCCAGAAAGGAAAAGACAAGAAAAGAAAAAGGGCTGAATAGTGACCCAGGACAGGAATTTATACCCAGACTTCTTCCCCTTTCTTTCTTTTTCCTCGCGTGACCTTAGTGGTATCGTGTTTGGGCCCGCTTCACTTCAAGGAGACAGACTACAGGATGAAAAACTAAAAGATTCTCACGGGAAATTATTATTCAGCAAACCAAGTTTAAGGAAGAGAAACCTCAACTTATACACACGTAGTAACAAAGTCGAGTCACATGACTGTCACATGATCATCGCATGCTCGTGATGGGAAGCACAGATTCAGCTGTGTGTGTGTGTGTGTGTGTGTGTGTCACAGCCATAAGCCTAATCCACCAACACTAAAGCTGGGGTGTAAAGAGGAGGGGCCTGTTGGCACTATTGTGTTGTTTATGAAACACCTGTAACAGGATCTGATCGCCTCTCTTTCTGTTTGTCACAAACACACATACCTTGAAAGCACAATGGGTACATTCTTCCAGCCCCCTCCCTCACACACACACACACACACACACACACACACACACACGCACACACTCCCCCTACTTCCCCGACCGGCAGCGAGGCGACGAGGGGGGAAGTGGAAACAGGTGAAAATTAGGACACGCCTCCATCGCACAGGTAGAAGTTAAGGGGAGCCGTTCAGCGCAGAGACGTAAAGGATCTATCTTTTTTTATATATATATATGTGCTGAACTTGTTCACGAAGAAAACTAAAAGGCTCTCCCTCCAGGGTGCAAAGGTTAAAAAGATGGATGGACGTTGTAACGGTCAACACGTCGCCACGTAGAAGTGTGTCCATCGCCCGAGAGATGAACCCGACGACTCTTTTGAGATGCAACTCGGCCCTCTGTGTCCAGTCTCTCTCGTCAAGTTGTTCTCAATCAGATATAGGATGACTTAAGCTTTTGGAAACCGTGCACGAAAATCCTCCCGTTCCCATTTTAAGTCCCAGCATGCCCCATTCAGACAATATTTTAGCATAAAATACATAATTTTTTAACCGAACGACACTGTTTTTGACTGAAACTCCTTCGTAACAGGCCAATACTTTGTTTTATTGTGTTTGTTGTTGCAGATTCAGATTCTTTAGGTCCTAATCTTTCCAAAAAGGTGTTTTATTGACCGCTCTGGGAGTCATTTTTGAGGAATCTGGCTCATATCATGCTGGATGTTCACAATTACGATCAAAATATCTTTTTAAAATTTTATTTGTTTTTGCAGATTTTTTTTCCCTCAAAACTTTGCTGAAAAAATACATACATACTATAAAAATAAGTATTGGAATAATTTTAAAATTGGTTTTCGACGGGTTAAAGAATTCATAAATCGGAATTATTTGTGAAATAAATGATGGTAAATTATGTTATTGTCCTGCTCTCATAAGTTCTTCTGCAAATTTTGGAAACAAATTTGTTTCTAAATGTAAAAAAACGTTGTTTCAATCAAGACCTGATCAACATGTTAACACATGTATAATAGCACGTTGAGAGGATCTGGTCCAGGTGAAAATACATCGCACACAGTCGCATTTGACTCGTGATTGGACCGCGTTGGCGTTGGGCATCACGTCAGGGAAATTAAATTCCATCCAAATCAGAGTCGCAGCTCACAAAGAAGTAGTTAATTATGAGCATGATTCCTATTATTAGACTGCAAGAATAATGAGGAACAATGAGGAACAGGTAGAGACAGTCACAGACTGCACACAAGCCTCTTTGTGAACACACTCGTCTCGCTGTGGGATCGTTGTCACACACTTTCTAATTAAGTTAATGAACTGAGCGTACGGGGAGTCGTTACCCGCGCTGACGTGTGTGTGTGTTTGTGTATACGTGCAGATCTTCAAGGTTATGGTCATGGCCACAGAGAGATCACTAAGAACGCTTCCTGAACAGATTTACACGCTCAGCCGAAGGATTTATTAACAGTCGGGCTTTTGAAATCATGTTCAAATCGTATATTTGCTTCCATAAAATCCCATTGGTGCTTTGTTTGCGAGATGAAACCGTTTCAATCTTTCTGTTCGGTTTGTTTGGTCAACATCGGGCTTTGAAACTGCTCAGAAAACCTCGCTACTGTCAATGTAAGCGCATGTAAGTGAAGCCGTGCATCCCTATGAACGCCCCGGGTCTCTAGCTTGTGGCTGTAAAGTTTTGTGAGGCTGTGATTTTCCCCCACAGGTCACATGAGGTCATTTTACAAAGAAATCTCACTACAATGTGCTACTGCTGTGAGGATTAACATCATCACACGGGAACACTGTTGGATGCTAACAAGTCTTTCTATGTGCAGAGACAATCAAACACGTCATTTTTAGATGATGCAAAAGCAACACAAACTGCATGGGATTAGATAGATAGATAGATAGATAGATAGATAGATAGATAGATAGATAGATAGATAGATAGATAGATAGATAGATAGATAGATAGATACTTTATTAATCTCTAAGGGGAAATTTGTTGTCAAAGTAGCGCCACACACTTTGACAGACACCAAATGTAATAAACTAAATGAACTAAACACACAAAATAAAATAATAAAATAAAATATATGTATATACACGTATACGTGTATATACACAATGAATACAAATAACTGCAGTAAATACACAATGAAAACAAATAACTGCAGTAAATTACGGAAATTAAATTAAATGTAAACAGTGTGCAAATTATTATCTTATCACTATTTGTTTTAAAGTGGGCATTTCCGTAAATAGGAGACTATCGTATCATAAGAACACATTTCCATTCACATATCCTGAGGTTGGAGGTCAAGCGGCCATTTTGAAAATGGCCAAAAGAGCGTCCTTTAGCCTCCCGTACCGATAAGCTAGCATGACACGGTACTTTATTGTCTGAATGTTTGATTAAGTAGGAAATGATCCTCTTGTGTGGTCTCATCCATATGAGTATCAAGACATTCCTCCATATTGGTGTTAAATATTATTAGAATATCATTGTTGTCTGATCGGCCACCTTTATGCGGAAGGTTTGGTTAAGTTAAAAAAAAAAAGAGAAGAAGACTGACAGCATGGACCGTCGTCACAGTCACGCTCTGGAAACCAAACCACCAACTGTATGACAACGTCACGGTGCCGCCCGACAGGCGTTATTAACACACCACGAGACCGCAGCACGTCCTCATTTGGGATGCGAACATAGGTCCTTTTTGGAAAGATGACCAATGCTGTCGGTTTTTCTGGAGGACGGCCTTCAAATTCATTCAGGTTTTTTTTTAATGCTTTTATCATAATTGTTGTCCTGGAGACGGACAGACCTCCCTCTGAACCGTCGTCGTCGTCGTCGGGACTACTTCTTCACATGAATGTAGTTCCGGCTCACGAATGAAACGGTCCCGTTTCATTCGCGAGCCGTCGACTCCAGACGTTGCGCAACTGTCTCTCTTCTGAGAACGTGACGGGAGCGACGTCGTTCAGTGTGTTAACAGGTGACATTCACTCACTGTGAAGGCTGGATCAACACTCCTCCTCCTCCTCCTCGTCCTCCTATTCCTCCACCTCCTCCTCGTCCTCCTCCTCCTGCTCATCCTCCTCCTCCCATCTTTCCCTCCCCTAATCAACCTTTGACCCCTGCGTAACCCTCTGCACGCCCCCTCCTGTGCGGTGACACCGCTGAACCCTCCTCTCCTTCCTCCTTCCCTCCTCTGTCCTCGTACACTAATGCTGTTATTATTGCTTTGTTCCGCTGCTCGTTTCTGCCTTCTCCTCTTGCCTTCTTCTTCTTCTTCTTCTGCTTCAGGTTTTCTTATTAAGCTGTTTGTCAGATCAAGCGAGGACACGTTGACGTCTGAAAGCAATGCTCATATGCGCGTTAAAAGCGTTACAGGAGGGACGGCCTCAGCAGCTGATAACTCTGTTGGTGTACATGTGGACATGCTGGTATTGTATCTGAAAACCATCTGATCCTTTCTCGGGCTCACACACATGCACAGAGCATCCGATTGCTCGCTCTCAGACGGGCTCCTCTCTGCATACCTGTCGCTACGCACAATGGGCCAGTTGTCTGGACAGCAGGCCAATAGGGAAGGTGTGTGTGTAGGTGTGTGTGTGTGTGTGCGTGGGTGTGTGTGGGTGTGCGTTTAGATTTTGGCAGGAAAGGCAAGCAAATGCAAGTGGTGTTGAGGGGTGTGTGTGTGTGTGTGTGTGTGTGTGTGTGTGTGTGTGTGTGTGTGTGTGGAGGTTTGGAGGACAAGAAACTACCGGTACAACACTGCATCTCGTGATAAGATCCAAATACACACACACGCACGCACGTACACACACACACACACACACACACACACACACACACACACACACACATACCCCCAGCCTCGCCAGAATGGAATGTTCCATGGGCCGAAGCTGACTCTGTGAACTCATTCACAAAACTGACACAAAGTAGACGTACCTTGGGCCACACACACACGCACACACACACACACGCACACACGCACGCTCCTGGTCGACCCTCCCTTCTGCTCCCTTCTTTTGGTTTCCCGGCTGGCTCCAACAGGTGGATTACACCGCCTGTTTCTCAGGATGATTGTTTTTGGCCTCGTCATAAAACTCCTGTTTCGAGTGACACTGTTTTGCAGTTTCGCTATTGTGTGTTGCCGGATACGTATTAACTGGTGGTGGTGTGGGGGGGGGAGGGGCGTTAGCTTTTCATTCAGCTCTTATCTGGCTGTTCCTACCTTCCTGTCTCACTTTTCCTGGATCTGTGTGTGTGTGTGTTGAGAAAAACTTGCCTTTTCTTGAAACAAGACGGATGCTCATGGGTGACACTGCAATTTAAAGTCTCTGCCACTTGCAGTAACCTGTAGTATTGCGACAAGCACTGTTTTTTTTACTTTTTTTTTATTATGGAGACTGCTTCGGACGAGCGAATGTCTCGTTCACACGACGTTGTCGCCGAGTTGCCGAGTCTCTATTGAAAATGAAAGGCCTCCCGTTGAACGCAGCACTAAAGGACAACCCATCATCTTAACACATGATGCAGTTGGGGTTTGGAGCAGCAGTCATGACGTGATCACACGGGAGGAACTGGAGGCCGAAACAAAAGTGAACACACCCAGAATATCCAGTCCGGCCATCGATTGTGAAGCAAACAACAACAACAACAACAAAAACATTCTCACTCCCACAGCGTCAAATGACGCAGCTTGGTTCAGTCTGACGCGCAGATATTTTTGTTTGTGTGTGTGTGTGTGTAAAGCTGGGTGGGTAGAGCGAGGTCGTTTGAAGGTCAGTGCCACTGACGCGTTGATGTGAGAATGTGTTGGTGAAACTGCATGAAGGGCTGAGCGCTATATCCATAATACATATATACATATATATGTTGTGACATGGCATTAGATTAGTCTCAGCTTTTGGTTATCAATATCTCGTAGTACGACATATGTTGTTTTATTAATGCTGCGTCAAAGTAAAAGTGACGTCATCGTCTGAACTTTGCAGACTGTTCTAGCTGTTCCATTTTATTTTTTATTTTAACCACGTAGCCATATCCACATTAGCGATGATTATTGATCAACGATCTCGTTCTTCCCTCTGTATCCAGTAAATAGAGGAGCTACACGTCTGATTTGCACTTAAAATAGGCAGCGTGGGTGATAAGTTCAAGTATGGCGAGGAGACTTTCCTGGCTGTCGACTTTTGTTTGTCACCAACACAAGACCCAAAACCGTAACTAAAAAAACTGCCTTGGCATTCAATCTCCTTCTGCTCGACATGCTGGTATCCCTCCATCACACGGTCGTGAGCGTTGGTCACCGGCGGACGGGACAGTCACGCGTGTTGACGTGACGATGGCGACCGGTCACTGACCAGATAATAAGCGGCTCCGCTGTGGTGAGGAGTCACGGGGATGACTCTGTCTTTCTTTCTGCACTGCTTCAGTCTTCCAGCTCCTTCTAATCTCTCTCTCTCTCTCTCTCTCTCTCTCTCTCTCTCTCTCTCTCTCTCTCTCCTTCCTCGTCTCCTTGACCTTGGCTGTGACTTTAGCAGCTAAACACACAATGCTCCTGCGCTGCCATTGGCTAGTGACAAGCCACGCGACCGGAGCGTCAGCTGACCAAATTCTAGGCAAAAGGGGAAACTTCTTTCAGCAGGATGGAAGGAAAAAAAAAAAGAGTTGGACTTTAGTATCAGATCCTTTGTGTGTGTGTGTGTGTTTGAGTGCAGCAGTAAGGCTCTTGATTTGTGTGCTGAGTCATTTTTGCTCATCGCAAGCGGGATGCTGTGATTGGTTGACGGCGGCTCCGGGACGTGAGGTCACCCTCTGAATGAGGAAGTGTTTCACTCGTCTTTTTTTTTTTTTTACCTGTACAGCAATGTTACATTGAACACAGGCTTAGAGCACATTCTGCTGTCCCTACAAACACACACACACACACACACACACACACACACACAGCCTGTGAGTTGTGTGTACTCACGTGCCAGCGTGGGACACCTTGTGGCGCTCGCTCGCTCGGTTTGGACGTGGAACGAGTTGATGATCCAGTTTTTGGGTCTCGACGTTTCAGCTGTCAACGCTTCTATGAATGAAATGCGGTGGAAACGATTCTAACCCTGACTTATGTTCTGTTTGATGTCAGTGACAAAAGAAACATGCCCTAAAGACAGGAGCAGAATGCTAAGTTGTATTCCCAAATTCATTTTTACTCTTTTCAAAAGGATAGATTTGGTTTTAGTTTGCGGCACGATTACGTTCACTTTCAGTTTCTGTTTCTTGGAAATGAATGTGTTTGATTGCGTTTCAGTTTTAGTGACACTGAAAGAAGGCAAGTTCACACACTTTAGAAGAGTTGCACCAGAATAAAACACAAAATTACAAATGACATCTGGACACATATTCCCTGGTGTTTATGTTTCCATACACAGCTGGTGGAGTTTATTTACAATACAAGACGCTGTTCAGACATACACACACACTTGTTGAGATTTGCTCCGCCGCGACATATTTGCCTCAGTTTTTTTGAAAAACCGTCGCGTCGATGCCTCAGAGAACAAAATGTAATGTTTCGAGACACACTCCACCAACGTGTGGGTTGACGTGAAGGCGGCAGCTTTCTATGAGCCACATCTTAATGTTTTGGAAACTTCTCCCGTTCCATTTTAAGTCCCAGCATGCCCCATTCAGACAAATCTTTGGCATACAATCTGTAATTTTTCCAGTTTTGAACCAAAGGACGCAGTTTTTTTGACTGAAACTCCTTCCTAACAGGCCAAGTCTTTGTTTTATTTCGATTTTTGTTGCAGATTCTGAATCTTTAGGTCCTAATTTTTCCAAAAAGGTGTCTTATTGTCCACTCCAGGAGGCATTTTTGTGGAATCTTGCTCATATCACGCTGGATGTTAATAGTTGCTATCAAAATATCTTTTAAAAGTGATTTTCTTTGGCAGATATACATTTTTTGCCCAAGACTTTGCTGAATAAATACACACAATAAACACAATTATTGGAATTAATTTGGGGTTCCTACGACGACTCAAACGCAGGTAAAAGGAGATCTGGAGACAAAATTGGTTCCGCAGTTTTCGACGGGTTAATCTCTTCTGAAACAGAATTATCAGTTGGAAAGGCGACGGGCACACAATAGTGTGTGTGTGAGGACTTCTTAACCTTTCATTTTTGAACTGAACGACACAGTTTTCGGACTGAAACTCCTTCCTAACAGGCCAATGCTTTGTTTTATTATGATTTATGTTGCAGATTCCGATTAATTAGGTCATAATATTGTCCAAAAAGGTGCCTCATTAGTATGTGGGCTGTCGTTAAGACCCTGAACCGAACAGATTGTAAAACTCAGGGAGGCATTTTTGGTGAATCTGGCTCATACTCATGCTGGACGTTCATAGTCTTTATTTTAAAAGTGGTTTTTTTGTAGATATACATTTTTTCCCCAAGACGTTGCTGAACAAATACATACAACAAACACAAGTATCGGAATTAATTTGGGGTTCCTACGATGACTCAAACACAGGAAAAAAGGTCTGGAGCCCCTACAAGGTCTCCACCGTTTTCAAGGGGTTAAAACCCATTTTTACAAACTGCCTTTCATCTTCTTACTGCTTTAATTTGCTATTATTATGCTATGTTTATTTTTTTTAAAAGGATGTATTTAATATCTTATTTGGTTCTCATGGTATGGATTGGTTTTATTGTATACGTGCACGTAGACACGGCCCTGTGTGGGTTCATATGGGACCAGTCGATGTGTATCGTCAGAGCAGCCGGCTATCTTCGCTGCACGACTCGTGACTTTATTGCAAAAGCAACGATGCTCCCGTTATCATATAACCGCTGTTGGTTTTCTACTAAATGGTCTCTTTATTTTTGCAATTGTCTTCCCTGCTGTGGAGACGTCTCTCTCTCTCTCGCGTGCACATCAAACATTTAACAAATGCTTTCTTCCACGATCCGACACAGCAGATTTCAGTGTTTATTGATGCATTTGTCGACAGCGACAACTCCTCCTGTGGTCCCCCGCACGTGGACGCTGCTGTATAAACAGATAATGAATGACAAACACGGCAGTAATCATTTGAAATATGTCTTTTGAATTGTTAACTAATACTGTGCATTGATAAACACTTCAAACGTCCTTGTATCTGCTTAAAACTACACTATTATAAACTATTTAATCGTATGTTTTAACATTCTCAAGAAGGGTTGATTGTGTGAGTGTGTGTGTGTGTGTGTGTGTGTGTGTGTGTGTGTGTGTGTGTGATACAGTGTGCTGGTAATAAAGTCCTCTTGGCCTTTGGATCCTTCTCTCCTCCCCCTTTAAAGTAGGTTTATGGCAGCATGCGGCCTTCTCCATCTGTAAACTTTGAACTGGCTATCTGCGTGTACCGTGTGTGTGTGTGTGTGTGTGTGTGTGTGTGTGTGTGCGTGTGTGTGAGTGTGTTGCCAAAAGAAAAAAAAATCAGTGATTGCATGTCCTTCATTAACAGAGTCATTGGTTAATGTGTCACTTGTACAATGGCAACGGCACACACACACACACACACACACACACACACACACGGTACACGCAGGGTACAACGACACCCCGTCTGATAACAGCGTCCAGGCCTCGCTCTCCCCGTGAGGCTTGTTTGAGGTTGACACTTCCTCACTCTGTCACCTCGTCTCCTTCCCTTACTCGCTGCGTTCCTGGCAGAAAAGGGCCGGCATGTGAGGGCTCAGGACCCAAAGTTGTGTTGTGTACTTTGTGTCCTCTTTCATCTGCCAATGTGTCTTGTGCTATACTTTTTTTCTGCAAACATTTTTAAAAAAACCAGCGCAATGATTCCAAAAGGCTGACGGAAAAAAAAAGCAGAAATGTGTGACAAACTCTGCGGCGAGCAAACTCTGTTGTTTGAACTTGAGATTTGAATCGGAGAAACATTTGGCTGCCGGGCTGGTAAAACATACTGTTAACCCTCCGGGTCTCGCAGAACAAAGAATTCCACCGTCGACAGGTTCATCCCCAAACGGCCTCAGGTGGAGATGAGTTCAAGTCATCGCTTCTGATTCACAGTTTGTGTGTCTGCACTGTTTGAATCTTTGTTGACCTACCAGTGCCTTTATTTTTTCACCTGATATGCCCGAAGGTACACGACAAGTAAACATTGGGCTCAATGAGACAGACGTAAAGTGACGATGTCACTGTGGTGAACTTTAGTTAACCCGTCTATGTTTAGTTTTTGGACTGTGGCACTGGGCACACGACACAAGACCTTCAACCACGAGGCCGCTGTACGTCACATCGTCGTGGTTTCGTGGTCAACCTCACTTGTACGTAAGCGTATTAAGCTCAACCGGGATCCAAAACCGAACTAACTGTTTTTTTTTGTTGTCGCCCTAAACCAAACTATTGTTCTTTACATAAAGTCCTAAAGGACAATTCTCATCCCTACACAGAAACAGTGATACTATTCCACAAACTGGGCGGGAAGTCGGTCCAAAAAAAGCAACCGATGGACCCTCCAGAGGATGAATCCTCCGGGGACGCCCTGACTTTGAATCCATCGGGTCAAATATTTCAAATTTGTCCAATACCTTGGTTTATGACCTCCAAAACGAATGCCGCTCCCGTCCGCCTCAGCTGTACTTTGTTTCCAGTGCTAATTAGCACATTTTTGAACAAGACATTAATCTAAGGCGCGCTCGCTGCAATTACCATACCAGCTAAACGTTGGCGTCTTCGCGCTGTAATGTGACGTTAGCATGCTGACGGCGATGTTTGGCTCAAAGACGTTTTTTGTTTTTTTTCCATTGGCGGCCGCTAACGTGCTGCAGAAAAGAGTTTCGACGGCATTATTTCTTCAGAGTTTAAATTCTGACTCAGACTGTGACTATTTCTGGGCTGGTCCATTTTGATTTCTGTAAACACTGGAACACATGACTTTTCCTTGATTGTTGTCAATCATCAGCTTGTCGTCACACCCTCTGTCCTTTTATCCGTTCCCTTTTGTCCTACTCCTTATCAGCTGAGGGAGAGAGATTGAAGGAGGGAGAAGAAAAGATGGAGGGGGTTACCTGTACTGAGTGGCCCCACCTCTCTCTCTCTCTCTCTCTCTCTCTCTCTCTCTCTCTCTCTCTCTCTCCCCTCTGGCCATTGGGAATGAGTAAACACTCAACCACCTTTGCTCACCTCAGACACTCAGACACTCAGAGGCAGGCAGGCGAGGAGAGTCTCTTATTTCCGCTGCGGCCTGTCAGCTCCGACGCAGAGTGAATGGACAGAGGGAAAGAGAGAGAGTGAGTTTCAGAACCAGTGTGCTTGTGCAGAGTGACTTCACCAAGAAGCGAAGCGCGCCCGGCGTCTGCATCTCCTCGGCCCGCTCTTGTCGATCGCCTCGCTCCTCGTTGTGGGATACAGGTACGGTGTCTCTGTCTCTTTCAGAACTTGTCATCGCTTTTTCTTTTTTCTTTCAAATGTTCAACTTCTTTTTTTTTTTTGGTTGGTTGGTCGGGAAACATCGGCCCACTCGTGGGCACAATTTTGCAACTCTAAAACGTGTGGGTGCTATTATAATAAGCGCGGTGTGACGATTGTGACGCTCTCTCTCCTCTGATGGAGACATTTCTGATGGAGTTCGTCTCTGGCACGCCGCTTCGTCCAGACGGAGCTGCTAGACTGGTTTATCAGAGACAACATGATTGGACACAGAGGCACTTAAACCAATCGGTGATTAAAAGTGAGACCAAGATGTCCTTACAATGAAACCAGTGGAACCTGTGGAGTGGCATGACTGTGTGTGTGTGTGTGTGTGTGTGTGTGTGTGTGTGTGCGTGTGTTTAGGGTGGGGGTGACTACATAGAGAGGCTAAGACTTCCGGGTTCTCCGTCATATAATATGTGGACTTTCACCTTAGTGAGCCGTGCTGTTTGTTGTGTGTGTGTGTGTGCGTGTGTGTGTGTGTGTGTGTGTGTGACCAAGAAGATATGTCATTGATTCAAGTTGCATTCAAGAATGCAATGAAAAATAAAAAGTGGTTTTAATGATTCAGCCCTCTTTTATTGTGGAAAATCTCCTGAAACTAAATGGTTGTGTTGCCAGAAAAGTTTTATCCGATTGCACTTTGCCGAACTGTGTTTGTCGACGGGGCGCGTCGCTGTTCGATGTCAACGGTTTGCGTGAAGGCTAGCTCTTTTATAAGCCTGTGGAGTAAGTGAGTAAAGGATGCGGAAAAAATGAAATGTGGTTTTACACAAATAGTCTTTTTTTAATTAAGTGTGTCAAATAGCTCCATCGCTTAAGTCCAGCCTGTTACACCTTATACACACACACACACACACACACACACACACACACGCATGCACCCCAGCGGGGGAGGGAGGGGGCGTGAGGGGGGGTGCACTAAAGCCTTTATCACGAGTGTGTGGCACTGTCAACGTCAGTCGTAATTGTCTGAAACAATGTCCGCTCCGGCCTTCGGCGGGCTAGCTGATTAGCCGGAGGAATGTGTTTGCCAAAGGAAGCAAAGCTAGCGCTAAAGCTAAAGCAGCGCTTACGATTAGGAATGACTGTGCGGCTGTGTGAGCGGACGTATGTGGCAACATTGGGCTGCGGCTGACCTTTCGATCCTGTCATGCTTCCACACTGCGGCGGAATCCAAAGCCCCGCTGTTGAGGACACGTTGACCCTTTGACCCCACTGAGCCTTTCAATGTCAGTGAGTTGAGAAGGAAGCGCACATGCTCGCTGTCGCATTACTTAAAAAATCATCGCGTTTTAATCGAAGCGTGGGGTTTTGAGTGGACAAATGTGAAGATCCTGAAGGCGAGAGGCGGGGGGGAACGGAGGGGGGGAGGGGGGGGGCTCTCAGAGTAAATGAAGTGGAATCATCCCTCCGTGGTGAAGTCGGGGTGGGCTGAAGGCGCTCACTTGCGCACTCCGTCTGACCTGAAATTCTTCAGGCCAGTTTCACTTTAAAGGGCTTTCTAGCGCCGAGGGAGGCCCCGGACATTTGGTCCCCTCCTCTCTGTTCGTTAGTCTCTCTGGCTGCTCAGCCTCTCCACACCTTCCCTGTTTCTCCTGCCCCCCCCCCCCCCTCGCCCCACTGCTGATCCCCTTTGAGCTTGACTGAACCGCAGGAATGAAGGTGACAGGTACATGGATGGGAGGAGAGAAATAAGGCTCGGTAGAAACACAGTGTACAGCCGGCCAGTGTGCAGAATTGTGGCACAATTGTTACGGGGATAGTCAGTACTGTAAACTTCTGGATATTACGTGTTCATCGGTAGTGATCCCAGTAATATGTGTTTGTTGTGGACAGAAGTAACACATCATTGGACTTGTTGACAGGAATATTTCACTCCCAGAAAGATCATTTTTTTTATATCAATCGCTCACCCTGTGTTATCTTGAAATTGGGAAGAAAACTTTGCTTTTCTCGCCTCCACAGAGAATGAAGAATGAACTAGAAAGATGCACTCAGCAGATCTCCACCAGGTGTGTCGGCAACGACCACCACTGTGTTCAATGAATGCAACCCACAATTGGCTGATCCCCAGTCGAGACACCAACACAAGGCATAAAGCAAGCGGTGATGAATGCAGGCAATCGTCTCAAAGTCGTATTGCATGCAAAAAACAAAATATAAAACTTGTCTATCGGGCCGCGGGAGTTGCGTCGGTGGTTAGCCAAACACCGCGCACAAAACAATGTGCGCCATTTGACACCCGGTGGCGTACAACCAACGGGATGCAAAGCGCCGTGAACACACTTCACTCAAACTCAAAAAGCTGCCGCGACGCAAGCAAGCAATCGCCTCAAAGTCGTCTTGCAATACATTTTGTGCGATCTCATTTGATTAAGTGGCTGGCGAGGTACAACAGCACGTGCGCGAGTAGTTCCGTTAGCTGCAGAGCGGCCCCTGGAAAACTGTTGTTCCCCCCCGCTCTGGCCTCTGAGTAGGGGAAGGGGGACTCAGCTGTGTTATCACGAGCGGCCCCTACTGCTAAGAGTAGTGAGTGGGGAGTCAGAGGGCAATTAATGGCAGTAAAAAAAACACACGCAACACACGTTTTTCTTTTCGTAAGTGTCACTCCGAAGAGGTCCTTGAGCGTGCAGCCATCCCGGAAAAAAATACCCCAAATATTATGCAGTTTAGTGCTGCAGAATGCCAGATTAGCCGTGGACAGACGCAGAGGTGCACACTCACGCGTACGCAGATAAAAATGGAATCCCTTTTGCTGATGAATTGAAGGAAAAGGGGGCCCGCGTTTAACGGTTCAACCCAAAGACGAGGGGGACAGTCAACAGACATGGCCGGACACCGCGGTGGCACTCGAGGCGACTCGAGGCCTCGTCCTGCCCCCATGTCGTCTCCGCCGGCGTGCTCACAGCTGAACCGGCTGAACCGCAGCGCGAGGACACCGTGCGCTCCGAAGGGTCGGCCGCGGCCATCACTTCTCTTCTCTCCGTGGTCGCTTACGTCAGCGGTCTTCGTAGCGCACGTGCGCATGAGACGCTGCGACTAAACTCCCCTCGCGTTGCTTTATATTGATGTATTTATCATCGGCAGACAACTCTGTCTTTAATAACCCTTGCCCCACATTATCACGGAAGTATTCCTTGGACACAGCAGAGTTGTGTAAACTAAAATCAAGCAGTTGCGGACGACAGCGGAAAGCTTTTTTTGTGTGTGAAAAACAAGTTTCTGATCTGGTCTGAGAGGAACTGCTGCATGAGAACACGATGTGGCACTGAGCGCCGCGGTGCGCCCCTCCAGGGTCGTATCGCTCCACAGAAACAATCAGCGGGACCTCTGGTCCTGTGACACGCTACTCATTTACTTATATGGATGACTTGTAACACGAGATGGCCGTCGTCAGGCTCTCCAGCCAAGATACTGATTAGCAGCACCGCTTTACTGCTGACTTTATTCCTGCTTCTTCACAGGTTCTGTCGATGTGGCAGATTCCAGTGTGTGTGTGTGTGTGTGTGTGTGTGTGTGTGTGTGTGTGTGTGTGTGTGTGACCCTGGGCCTGAAGAGAGAACCAGCTTATCAGAGATAACCAGCAAGTCTAATAAGTACTCTCTAATGTGATTACTTATGATTTAGTCAGAGTTAAGTAAATGTGTTTCAGCTTCAGTCCAATGTCAGCGGCAGGGTTATAGCGGGAACTCTGCCACGTAAAGTTTGATTTCCAGTCTGCCTCTCTTTGAACTTTACATTAATTCAAAGCACAGATGATGCGCAATTTACACCTGTTTGAATTTGCTTGAAACTACTATTTTTTTTTGGTGAAAAAAAGACGCAGAATAACGTGGAATAACGGCGGTCCAGTCCTTCAATATCACTGGGGTTTTATTCATTATGTGATGTTTCAAATGATTGAGTGAACCTGTACAATGATTGAGGCGGCTCTGGGACTCAAGGGTCAAACCGTTGACCTGATGGACTGTGCGCTCACCAGAACGCCCGGAGCCTCTGAGGCGCGTCCGAGTCCTGATTGGCTCTCACTAATGACCGACAGTTAATCTTTGATTCAGATGAACACCCGCCCTTTCCTCTCTCTCTCTCTCTCTCTCTCGCTCTCTCTCTCTCTTTGAGGTTTGAGGAAGATGATCTCACACACACCTCACACATGTACCGTCTTCGGATCATTCATATTCAGGTCGCTCCGTCCGGCGTGCTGGTGGAGGGCTTGACAGTTTGATTGATGGAAGGTGCTGCAGTCCACGGTGCACCGCTCCATCCTCTAATCACCCTCTGGTCTTTATGCTAAACAGACTTTCTTCTTGCCTGTTTACTCAGTCGTTAAGGAGTGGGGCCGGTTTCAATGGCAGCTGAAACTCAGCGCACTGTTGACCACACACTGTGACTTTCATCTCTCCCCCCCCGTCTCACCCCATCTGCTCTCTCTGTCCCTCACTCCCTCTTCTTTTTCGCCGAAGGGGAGAGATTGTTGTTTTGTTTTTTTTTCGACAGAAACTCTCCGAGCCGGGCGACGCTCTCTCGCCTCTCTGGCCGTTTTTTTGTGTGTGTGTTTTTTTCTTCTTTTTTTCCCTCTCTCTGTCGTCTCTCTATCTGCTCTCTTGACTGCCCAGGAAGGCGTGTGTTGTTTGCTTAAGTTAAGCTGTGCTAGGTCGTCGTTGTTATGTACAAAACACACACACACACACACACACACACACATACACACGGTTGTAGTCTTGTGCTGACACGACAAATCTCTCTGGGGGTAACTCCCTGTCAGAATTTCCAAATGTCCGCTCAGGGCAAGACAACAACATGAGGAAGTATTCAAACCCCGGATTCAACGTTTCCTGCCGTTCTGTCCAATTTATGCAACTTTCAGCAGAAAATCCTGACAACCCCACAAAAACTACTTTTCCCATCAGACCCCTCTCCTCTTACTAACAACCTGCTTTGCTGCGTGTGTATTTTTTGGGGTATTCAGATCCTCTGAGTGCCAACAGATAGATGTAAAAGTATTGTCAACAAAATGTCATTGAAGTATCAAAAGTAAGAAATATTCTGTGTGCCAGATATTACGATATCCAGATAGATCACTGATACTGACATGACATTTTACTGTGGTCGCTGGTTGAGGTGCAGCTAGTTTTCACGGTTTTGGAAGGTATTTCAGTCCAGTGTTTTCCAACCCGGGGGTCAGATTCCTCTGAAGGGCCGAGAGATAAATCTATGGGCTCATGAGATGATTACGGGGAGACACAAAAACTAATCTGTGTTCTTTTTTTCGGACTTTACTGGAGTCTTTCTCAAAAATTGGAGCGTTTTACTCTTTTTTGGGGGCCTAAAAAGAAATAATGCTGAAATGAAAACATATCAAAATCTAGTTTGTGACGAATCATATTTGAAAAGACAATAGCAAGCACAGCTGTAAGGTAAATAGTAGTACAACTTTTTCTAAAATAAGTGTGAAGTAGCGTAACAAGGTAATGCTCAAGTACAAGTACCTCAAAGCAGCACCCACTGACAGTTCTTGAGTAAATGTAATTAATTACTTTGCATATTTTACAAATACAAACCCTTCTACTAAAATTCTCCAGAGGTTGGACTGGGATCCGCCCACATAAAACACACACACACACACACACACACACACACACACACACACACACACACACACACACTCAAACAAAGTACTTCTTTTAGCTCCACCCTCACTAGCTCTCATGCTTGCAGATTTGGCTCAGAGTGTGTGCGTGTGTCTGTAGGTGTGTGTGTGTGTGTGTGTGTGCGTGTGTGTGTGTGTGTGTGTGTGCAGAGGAGGCTGGCCTCCGTGCTCAGTGCCCTGCTGTACCTGTCTCTCATGGAGGTGGACTAACACTCCCAGAGCAGGCGGGCCAAGCAGCGGAGCGCTGTGGAGCAACAGAGGGTAGCTATATCCTCCCGTCTGACCGCTCTCCGCTTCTCCTTCCTCTTCTCTTCTCCACCAACATCCCTCGGCTGCGATTTCCTCCTCAAGATTTCTGCTCTGTTTCAGTCTCACTTCCCCCTCCTCTCTCTCTCTCTCTCTCTGACTGGTTCTACAGGGGCTCTCTACCTGAAACAACTTTGTGACTCTGGGAAGATTGTTTCTGAGCTTGTATCTAACTGTAAAGGCAGGCTTGACTGGTGTGTGTGTGTGTGTGTGTGTGTGTGTGTGTGTGTGTGTGTGTGTGTGTGTGTGTGTGTGTTGGAGGCATTGATGTTTCATTGATCCTCTGCCTTGTGACCCTGCTGTCAGGCGGGCCGCTGGGTAGTCGCACAGCTAAGATGGCGGCTTCCCCGGGCCTGTTTTGTCCAGCGCACTGGATCAGTGTCACTCAGGATAGAACGGCACACTAAGAGACGCATTGTTCCTTGCCGTCGAACACACACTCGGTTGTTTTTTTGCGACATAATCTGCAATAAACTGGGAGCCGGAGAAGAGGTTTGCTGGCGTACGAACATCTGACTAAGAAGAGCACATGACAGCGGTGTTAGTTTAGTGTCAGGTCAGTGACATGAAGGAATGACACGTGTCCTTCCTCTTTTTCTGGCTGTGGGGAACTTTAATACCGCCGTGCCTCGTTTGCTTATTTGAGGGGAGAAGAAAAAAAAGATGGAAGCAGTAGTCAATCTGTGTTTATGGTTTAATATGGAGGAAGCCAGTAAAAGCACTTTTGTCTGCTCATAAAGCAATCCGGTCAGCAATAATGTGCCGTTAATACGTAGAGGATCAGGTGCTCCCATCAATCATAAACACAATGTAATGGACAATCTCCGCTGCAATAACTGGAACACTTTAACCCGGCGGGGTTGTTACCCAATCAAATCTTTGCTCTTTAGCTTCCTCTGCAGCGTGCAGCCTCAGCCCCCCCCCCCCCACACACACACACACACACATACACTACTGTGAGTTCACGACCTTTGACCAGGTGAACTCTGTGAATGTCTGTGTGGGTTATGTTTTACCTAATAGACGCTGGCTGGTCCTGTTGTGTCACAACAGGCCGGTAAAATCCAGATAGAAGAATCACACGTAGGTCATCACCACTTTCTAAAATCCTAGTACGGCGACTGTAAATCTTTACACTCTCTGCGAGCGAAGGCTGTGATTTGTGTTTGTCACGCGGTTAATCATCTACCTGCTGCTGCCTCAATTTACCTGCTCTCTCTCTCTCTCTCTCTCTCTCTCTCTCTCTCTCTCTCAGTCTCTCTCACACACACACACACACAGATCACAGCTCACAGATTGTGCTTTGTCACTGTATGTTCTTTTCCTAATTTCTTTCTATGAGGCTGGACTTCCTGCTTGCGTTCTCTCTCTCTCTCTCTCTCTCTCTCTCTCTCTCTCTCTCTCTCTCTCTCTCTCTCTTAATTAACACACTTTTTCTGATATAATAAGGAGGAAAGAAATAGCCCCCCCCCCCCCCTCACCGATTACACAAACTCACTAATCTCATTCTCATATGCAAGGGAAGAGAGGTTATGAAAGACCGTCAGTTTCACAGCGCTTCTGACACACTGAGCGCTGTGGTTTCCTGAGTCTCTCCTCAGAAAGGAAAACCTCAGCACAGAGGAAGTTGGGAAAATCTCCAAATGGTCAAAAGCAGAAATAGGTTCCCTCCACGCCACGAATATTTTGTATTTTTTGGACTTACACAAAACATCCAGATACTTTAATGGAGCTTTTTTCTTCTTCAAGAGTCCTGACTTCAGCCCAGACTGCCAACCTCTCAGTGTCACCTCACAGCTTCTTTCTTTTTTTTTTACTTTTCTTTCTTTTCTTTTCTTTTTATACCACCTAGCAGAACTCCGAAAGTGGATATTGTCCTCCCTCTGTCATCAGTTTGGCAAGATAAGGCTGATAAGAGACGGAGTCGTGTTAGCACTTCACACGATAGAAGGAGCAGAGGGAGGAGGGCACGTCGAGCAGGGGAAGCACACAAACGCTGTTCATAACGAGAACTGCATCCTCACTAAGCAGAATGTGTCTCTCCCAACTCCATGTCATAATAAACTGATGTCTTAATATAATCTCATGTCAGCTTGACTTATCACCCCATGCGGCAACCAACTACTGGCTAAAGATAGAAGGAGGAAACCACATCCTGGCCTCCTCCACTCTTTTTCTTTTTCCTCTTTGTTTTGACCGTAGTACCTTCTGGACATATCAGGAAGTGGATGAATTCATCGTTTGCTTCAACCAAGAATATATTTAAATGTGTATAGTACTCTGCAAAATATTATTTGAAATGTTAAAGCGTTTTATTCGATCAAGCTGACGTTTGCATCACTTTCGTTCGCCCGCGGCGTGCGTTCTACTTTGCGAGTAACTCTAAGCTCCCCAGCCGTGGGCGAGCGAACAAGTGAACAGGTGTGTATGTGTGGGAGAGTGGGGATATTGGGTCAACTCAAATGAGTGTGTGCGTTACCATGGCTGCTCGGCTTGGTAGCGCTTTACCTTTGTTGACTGCCTCGCCCATTTCCATCAAAGTCCAGACAATCCTGTGACGCACAAAACGCACACACTGCCAGCTCAACTCGCAAGAGGTTGTTTTTTATTTGGCCTATTCGCGTTCATGACGTTTGGTCGGACTAAAAGTAGTTTGCTTTGTAGTCTGCTGTGATTGGCTACCTCGGTGTTGTACGTGGCGTGGAGATTTGGGGACTTAAATGCAGTGGACTTTTCCCTGCTGAATGCTGGCAGTGTTGGAAATTAACAGAGTAAGAGGTTTATGCTTGGGAAGCCGATTTCTGATTGTTCTCTGTTCTTGTTATAGGGTTACAGCCCTTAATGAAGTGGTGCACACACATAAACACACACACACGCACACACAGAAAAAGAGCTGCACCCCACACACTGTAAAACACTCATAAGATAAAGAAGTTGAAAGTCCAACACCCTCTTGTGGTAACTGCACAACAGGTCCAAGATGGATTAATGTACGCAGCTTTTTTCACAGCCTGAGGGGACATATTTACACAAAATTCCTCATATAGCTTAACTCCAACTTGTCTAACTTACTGCTGACACACACACACACACACACACACACACACACACACACACACACAAACTCACACACAAAAAAGAGCATGTGATCTAGTTGTACGCAGGAACCTTGAGTTGGAGGTTTCAGGATTTACGGCTCTTCATACTCTCTGATAGGGGTCGGAGGTGAACAAGGGATCTGACGAACTCAACAAAACAAGGTCGTAAAACCACTGATAGGGGAAGGTGCGCTGGGGATTTATGGATGTTTTATTTTCGTTGTTCTGTCCAAGTCATTATGGGCCTTAGTTAATCTGTGAGCTTGGAAATCTTGCATGTGATTGAGCCTGTAAATTGACAATCATTTATTTTCAACAGGCAGACATATTGTTGGTACAGACACATTTTATAAGAAGAGTTCTGAATATGACAATGTTGGTCCTGTGCCCTCTTGGAAAGCAATTGTGGTTGATACAATTCACTGCAATTTGATTAACCTCTCTCTCGTTCCCCTTTTCAGGGCCCAGATCGCATTGGATGGTTTGGTCAGAATGACAGCCGAAGATCCTACTTCCTCCTCGACCATGAGCAATAACGCTGCCCCAACCAAACCCTCCCAACCTGCTGGTGCCTCCCACCAGTCTCTTCATGGACAGATCCCTGATGGAGTTGTAGGTGCTCCCAATGAGCCTGCACTAGTATCCCTGATGGAGCGCACTGGCTACAGTATGGTCCAGGAAAATGGCCAGCGTAAATATGGCCCTCCCCCTGGTTGGAATGCTACATCTCCACCAAGGGGATGTGAAATCTTTGTGGGCAAGATCCCGCGGGACGTTTATGAGGATGAGCTGGTGCCAGTGTTTGAGTCCGTAGGACGCATCTATGAGATGCGTCTGATGATGGACTTTGACGGGAAGAACAGAGGGTACGCATTTGTGATGTACACAGAGAAACATGAGGCCAAGCGGGCAGTACGCGAGCTCAACAACTACGAAGTGAGGCCTGGGCGACTGCTGGGCGTCTGCTCCTCCGTGGACAACTGCCGTCTTTTTATTGGTGGCATCCCCAAGACCAAAAAGCGGGAAGAGATCCTGGAGGAGGTCTCAAAGGTGACAGAAGGGGTGCTAGATGTGATAGTTTATGCCAGTGCTGCAGACAAGATGAAGAACAGAGGCTTTGCCTTTGTAGAGTATGAATCGCACCGTGCGGCTGCCATGGCTCGCAGGAAGTTGATGCCTGGACGTATTCAGCTTTGGGGCCACCAGATCGCAGTGGACTGGGCCGAGCCAGAGATTGATGTGGACGAAGACGTTATGGAGACAGTGAAGATCCTCTACGTCAGGAATCTCATGATGGAGACCAGCGAAGAGACAATCAGACAGGTGGGACCGGCTGACGCATGCTTTTATCGGGTAAAATGACATACCTAACAGAAATGGGTGCTATTCTTAACCAACCATTTTCTCTTTTAATCAGGTGTTCAGCCAGTGGAATCCTGGATCTGTTGAACGCGTGAAGAAAATTCGCGACTATGCCTTCGTCCACTTTACCTCCCGGGACGATGCTGTCATGGCCATGGACCACCTCAACGGCACGGAGGTGGAAGGGTCCTGCATCGAGGTGACGCTCGCCAAGCCAGTTGATAAAGAGCAGTACTCACGCCAAAAGGCTTCCAAAGGAGCTTCTGCCACTCCGGAGCCTGCTCCACAAAACTACGTTTACCAATGTGATCCCTACACATTGGCCTACTATGGTTATCCCTACAACACCCTCATTGGACCCAACAGGGACTACTTCGTCAAAGGTTAGAATTTATTTTTTTCTGTTTTTGAACCGGTGACGTTCAGTTGCAAAAGCCAGTGTTTCTCTGAAAGCCATCTATCTTTGTACATGTTGGTGGCAGCAGAAACTCAATGAGTCACTACACTGCTAAAGGTCTCATATTGCCAAATGCCAAAAGATGCTATTGTAGAAAGAATGACTCCATTGATAGAGTGCTATGATTATTAAATGGTCATGATGACTATGATAATAATGATTTATTCTTTAATGACTAGATTTTCATTTGACAAAAGTTGTTTAATCTTTACTTTACTCGTTAAAAGCAAAGACAAAACAAGGTGATGGACCAATGAATGCTAATCCTATTACCATTGATGATTGATTAAAGTTGGTCTTTGGGTGTAAGCAGCTAAATCTATTTGACTTTCAACAATCGTTGTGTTTTGGTTTTCTCTCCAAAGGATCCCCAATGATACAGAACAATGGTAATCTCTCACATCCTTATTCCTACTTATTCCTTCAATGAACAATAAACTTTCTTGCCATATGACAAACTATACGTTTTCTAACACCATCCTTTTCCCGCTGTGCTGTCACCTCCCATTTCATGCTGGTTTATTTCAGAGATCAAACAAAGCTAAGAACGTCTAGGAATATAATTTCACAGTGCTAAAAACGAGCATAACTGCATCTCATTAAAGAGCAAGAGAAGTGCTCAGGAAAACTGACCCAAAGAACTCCCCATATCCTGAGCTCAGAACAGATACTGCTGAGAAATTTCCAGTAGGGACTACACTTTGTGAGCATATTTTTGCATAAATTAGCGCTAAAGGACTCTTCTTGCTACCTCAGTCCTGATATTTTGAGAGGAACTGTCAAGAACGTTCTAAACCAATCAGAAAATTCACATTGCCCCACACAAGTTTCAGTTTAAGTTGCCCCTACTGCCCACGCCTGAAACTTCAACCCCTGTCCTCATATTACTTTAATTGTATTTTAAGCAGGTACTGTGCGAGGTCGTGGTCGTGCTGCTGCAGGTAACCGAACCCCTGGACCACGGGGGTCGTACCTGGGGGGTTACTCTGCCGGTCGTGGCATCTACAGCCGCTACCACGAGGGCAAGGCCAAGCAGCCCGACAAGCCCTATGAGTTGATGCCCAGTCTGGAGCTTGCTGCCTCCGTCAACTCTGTTGGCATCAAACATGGCACAAGTCAGTGAGATAGATATATCTATATCCTTGCCCATCTCAAAAGCCTTTATTAAACCTTCCAGCTCATAATTTTTTGTCTCTCTCTCCTGTGTGGTTTGAGGAACATTTTGTAAATCAAGATTATGGTTGTTGCTGGATGGTCAGGCGCAAAAGGACTTCACTTCTCTTTTAGTGAAGAATAACGGCTCAAAACATCTGTCCTTTATAGCATGACCAGAAAGTAACTGCTCTAATTTGTTCCTCGGTCTTTTGTTTCCCTCCATATCAGAAAATTGTCTGGCCTGGTGTTCAGACCAAAAACAGCACTGCGTTAAAAGAACAGGAGGGGCTTCGTTGTTGACTATCAGACGCTGAAACATTGCGCTGTGGTTTCTGCCCTTTATCCTCAGTCATGACGGTCACCAGGTTAATAGTAGAAGTAGCCTGGTCACGTTACAGAGTAATCTACCTGGAACATATTTGATTGGCCAACGCAGAGCCTCGCCAGAAGACACGTGTTGTGTTGAGGCAAAAGCTTTTTCCAGGTGATACATTGTTTTTTTCGGCTGCATTTTGCCCAAACCCAATGCATTGGTTTCATTGAAGTGCAGTGCTGTTGTTTGTCTGAAAATGGCCATCGTTATGTAGGGACCAGTTCTTCCACAATCTCCTTTTACATATGCGCTCAACTCCAATGTCTTACTGAAAGGTGGTTGATATTATCTTGAATGGAAAACAAACATGTAATTCATAAAAGATTTGCTTTTTATAATACCAATATATATATATATATATATATATATATATATATATATATATATATATATATATATATATATACATACATATCCACTCAATGATTTTAGTTCACTGGAGGAGAAGTTGCTTTAGCTTTGTTAGCGTTACGACACTTTCAGTCAAGAATGGAGTTGAAATGCAAAACTAAACGCACAAACTTATTTATTTTCTCTTTCCTCTTGTGTTTACTCTATTCTGATCACTTAAAGGATGATACCAGTGTTATGTAGGGTTGCAACCTACCCATCTAACGCTCTACACATTTAGTCTGCATGATCACTATCACTATCATGATTTTGTTTTGTCAATATGAGGTCGACAGTGTAAAGCATAGAGTGAAATGAGCTGCCCTCCCAACAAAGAAGAAATATGACCCAAAGGTTGCCTGGTGGCTTCTTTTTAAAGGATTATTTCCTTGTTCTTTCTTCCTTCTTTCCTGGCGGTAAGCAGAAAGAAATGCAAATACAATGAGGTGGGAAAGAAATATTCACATAAGGATGAAACACAAAAAAGGACTTCATAGTTAAGTCAGTAGATTATCAGTACGTTTTTACAGTAGAATTCACACACTGGTATTATTCTTTATTTCTAAACACAAAAGTGATGCTAACCCCCAGATTGCTTTTAAACAAACCCTTTTGTATTTGATGATCAGACGTCCATTCGTTCCCGATGCTCCTTCTTGAACAAGTTGACCCAAAGCTCGCTTTTTAGCCCGTGTGGAATCACAGGATCCCCACCAGATTGAAAAGACTTTTGTCCATCTGAAACAATGACTGACGTTGTACCTTGTGTGTGTGTGTGTGTGTGTATGTGTGAGTGTGAATGTGAGTGTGTCGGAGCACTGGGGTTAATCCACAGTTGAGCACCATCGTAATCCGAATCACAACGCCAACTTGTGCAACGTATTATTTTTTCCCCTTCTTCCCTAAATTGTTTCCTTCAACCTTCATGGCTTCAGCAGTCACTCCTTTCATAAATCATCAGATCGAAGTATGTTTCTGTTTGAGCACGGGTGCATGTATTTCTCATAATTTCTCGTCACGTGAAACGCAAACACAACCGTCTCCTGCTCCACTCGGGTTGTTTTGCAGACACCATGTTGTCCGTCATCCGAGCTCTCATCCATGTGTCTCTCTGCGTGCAGTGGCGTTGCCGACCCTGGGTGGCCAGTACCCGGTGTTCAGCACGGCTTCTGCCGGGAAGCTGATGGAGGAGGGCAAAGTGCACACGGTGGAGCACCTCATCAACCCTCTGGCCATGCAACACCCTGAACACACCACCGCTACCGCTGCTGGCACCGTCCTACCGGCGGTCTCTACCCCTCCACCTTTCCAGGTGTGCATTATGACACGTTAGAGGTTTCACAGATATCGTTAGTCAAATTCGATCAAATACGTAAATAAATAAATATCCAGAGCCATCTCAGGGCATGTCGCTTGATGCAGAAAACAAGGCTGTGTGGCTACTGTATCATACAGTATCTAGATTTTACATGCACTATTACATTAATTATATATATATATATATATATATATATATATATATATATATATATATATATATATATATATATATATATATATATAAGGAGGCAAAGTCCTGCCCCTACCGGGTGACTACGATGGGACCTTATTTTGGGAAAAATATGTACGGTGGTCAATGGCAAGAGACATTACTAATTATTTTCTCGTTTGAATTGAGCCACGTATTACACGTTTTTTTCATGTCAAGAAAGTTTTCTCGTTAAACTGAAGACCGTGAAAATATGTTGTTAGACTACACACCCAAAGGTCAGGTATGTGACGACTCTCGCTGAAGCTACCGTGCCTGTGTGAGTCAAACAGACCGTATAGCCGGGTATGTTTTAGGGCAGGTTCACTGTGACTGACAGGTCACTGCCGCTACCGAAGCCATTCACGGCGTCTCTACGTCACTCCTACGAATTCCAAATATAGTAATTTATTTTTATTGGTTCGCAAAAACAAGCCACATGGGCCGTGTCTACTATAACACAGTGCACTAACATATGTAGTGCACTGTGTCGCTGATAAGCGCCGTATCAAATGGAACACTTACGTTAACCAATTGGCGGAAGTGACGGACGCAAATCTGCTCGCGATACCCGCGAAACTAAAACTGACAAAATGAACGCACTCCTTACCCTATTTTTGTCCCTTGTGTTCCCCTTTCTCCAACCTATGTTGAAACTGCGACACCTCCACAATCGCGGCAGGAGGATTTCAAAAAAATTAATAAAAAGCTGGCGAAATGGCTCCTCCTCTTCCGCTACGTAGCCAAGATGGCGCCCGTTCAGTGCGAGTAGTGTCCATCGCTTTACACTACATTTTTTTGACCGTTTGCAGTGCGCCATCCGGGTACTTTCAGTGCACTGAATTCTGCTGGTTTTGTCAGTGTGGCGCACTAAGCACTGAAAGTCAGTGCTCGAAGTGCGCAAGTGCGCGGTAGTAGACACGGCTATGGAGATAATCGTAATCCAAGATGGCGACTGCATAATTGCCAAGTCTTTAAAGTGTCAGTCCACAAACCAATGAGATGACGTCATGACTATGCCTTCTCACACACAAGTAAAAGATAATATGTTAAACCAAAGACAAGCTGTGACTTTCTGTACTGGCAAAAATGGCAATTTGTGGAATTCATGGCACGATCCATTTGGGACCAAGAGAATATTTATCTCTCGCTGTTGACTACCGTACATATATATATTTCCAAAATAAGGTCCCGTGGGGAAGGGAGGGGGGGGGGGGGGGGAGGAAACTTACAAGTGAATGCATTCATTACATTTTTCACAACAGTCCTCTTTTTTCTGCATTCCCCAGGGCCGCCCTATCACTCCGGTCTACGCCATGGCCCACAACGTCCAGCGCATCCCGACGGCCGCCGGCCTGTACGGGGCCGGCTACGTCCCCATCACAAACTACGCGGCCAACTCGGCGGCTCTGGCCGCCCTGCAGAAGAACGCGGCGGTGGCGGCCGCGGCGTACGGCGGCTACGCGGGCTACGCCATGCCGCAGGCCTTCCCCGGCGCCGCCTTCCAGCTGCCCATCCACGACGTCTACCAGACGTATTGATTCTGCAGGGTCAGACCTCGCGAAACAACGACAAAGTCGCCCTCTGACTGAACCGCCACCGCCACGTCTGTCCCGTCGTGCAGAAACGTCACTTGAACCTCCAAAAGCTCTAAAGGAATGTCGTTGGAAGCAAATTTATGATTATGCAGCATCACTGTTTTATAACAACCATGGAGGACAGTCCACTTCCTGGGTAAAGCCCACCTGGATGTGGTGACCGCAATAATAACCACATGTCTCCCTCTCTCCCTCTCCTCTCTCTCTCTCTCTCTCTCTCTCTCTCTCTCTCTCTCTCTCTCTCTCTCTCTCTCTCTGTGTCTCTGACCCTTGTCATCATCTTGCTCCGGCAACAGAAACACTGAAGGTACATTCAAGTATTTATGATGAGAAGATACATATTTAAGGTTTTTCTCTTATTAACAGAGAGACGTTTGCAGCAGGAAAGATAGACCTTCACACTGTCAACATCTTTAAAGAGGGGCGGGGGGGGGGGGGGGGGGGGTAAATATAAACAAAGGTTATTTGAAAGAAAATAAAAGTACAACAGGAACTACTGACAAGTAGGCAAGGATGCCGCTGAAGACAACTGTGTTTGGATATACTAATGTTTTATTTTCTTTATTATAGAGTATTTTAGCCAATTCTAGGGATAGGTGAGGCTGTCCGTCCGTGCTGGTTGAATGTCTAAGCTTCGAACATGCCTGTTTGGTACTTTGTTTTTCGGTTCATGTAGTTTTATTTGTGTTTTTATTGTTTTAAATGAAGGTTTCTGAGTGCCGTGCTCATTTGCTCATAATTAGTCCGCGCGTTTAGTTGTTTTTGTGTGTGTGTGTGTGTGTGTGTGTGTGTGTGAGTGTGTGTGCGTGCGTGTGCGTACATGTCTTCTCTTTCCCTTTCGGAAGCATATTCTGGGTTTTTATCTGGAGAAAAAGTCGCCACCCGAAGAATCTTGTTGTGGCAGACTTCCTTCAATGACAATCACGAGAGAAAGAAAACTGGAACGCTTTTGTCGAGATGATTTGTTCCCAGCGTCCGCCAGGGGGACTGAACACATGTTTTCTTTTTGTTCTCATCTCATGTCTTTATTATCGTGTTTTTCTTTTTAAATTTTTACTATCTTAAGGTGAACAAACGTGGACAGAAATAAGAGACACTGGTCTCTGCCACTTTAAGCGCTCCTGCATTTGCCAATGCCAACCAAAAAAAAAAAAGAAACTTGAGGCTCCATACACTCCAGTCTCCTGAAACATTCTCTGTGCCTAATCACGGTGCCTTACATCTGCACACTGTACGTGCCTTCTTGTGCTTTCCCCCTGTGCCTTTCATAACGATGTGAAGCCCACTGCGGTTGGCGCAAAGAGAAACGTTTTTTTTTCTCCTTTCATGTGTTTTGGTGCGGTTCCTCGGCCTCCGCGGTCGCTCTCTCCTCTGAGGTAACACTGCGTATGTCTGGCCTCCCCCCTCATCTCCCGTCCTCCAAACTGTGCTTGACCGAGGTGCACTTAAACATATTTATAAAAGGCAAGAGATTGTGACTACCAGATGAAGAAATGTTGAATACAGAGCACAAATTTGCGTGTAAACTGGGCCAACTGGCTGACAGTATGTGTGATGGAGGTTTTCCTCGCAGAAAAAAAGCCTAAAAAGATTAAAATTATGCCGTGTGTTGAAAACAAGTGTGCCTTTGCCAGCACAAAAAAAAAAGCGACAAGCGTAACGGAGGCGAGCAGCCGCTGATCGTGAAGTCGCACACCACGACGAAATAGAATGCAACACATCTGTATCCTAGATTGTATTTGTAAACCACTTTTTGGCAGTTTTTAATTCTCTGCGGCGTATTTTATTTGCTCGCTTTCCATGGCCTCCAGATTTTTGACTGCTTGTTTTTTTTAAACACAAAATGACATGATGCGACTGTCTTTGAGAATTTTTCCTGCATGATGACTAAGTTTTGTGTCTCGAGTCGTTAAATAAAGATGGATTTTCCACAGCAAGTGAGACATATTTGTCTCATCTCACTCCGTCGACTACTTTTTAGCGACTTCTCTCTCTCTAAAACTGGATTTTTATGTAGAAACAAAAACTGCTGTTAACTGCTTTTATTATTTTCTTGTATGATGACAATAAGTCAGGATATATTTAATATATATGCATTACATGTTTTGTCTATGAAGTGAGAAGAAAAGGTATAATATATTCTGAAACATATGTCCTTTCTTTATCTACATCTTGTTTAGGGATACAAAAAAAATAAAAAGTCAGAGTAACAAAAGTAGAGAAACAACTTTTTTTTTGCCAAAGTGTCCAATAGTTTGGAAACAATTCAAGGTTATTGTGTTTTTGTCATTGTGTGTCATATTCTGTTTGCTATTTTGTACTATATTTGGTGTTATGAGTGGGAACACGGAGGCCTTCTCGTTTAGCTACTTTTTTTTTATCAGCGTCAGCGAAAAACTTTGAAACTGGCTTTGCAACCCGCCGCGCCTTTGAGCCGTTGGGTGTTGCAACTAAACCGGTAAAGGTCTGATCGTGATTTAGTAACCATGCAAACTTCTTGGGTCTGCCTCCCACTCAGAACGCCCGCTTCTCTTTCTATCGCCTGCATTCCCCCCCCCACGGCGGCCGCAGGGTGAACTCCTGCTGCTTGTTGGGTTGGACCTTATAAGCCTAGTTTAACGTAGGTGTTGCCATTTAAACTTTTCCTAGTGTGTGCCTTATTGCCAAGATGTGCCCTTTGCTATACCTTTGTAGACCTATGCAGACTGT
>NW_027175998.1:2367500-2380000 GCF_023055335.1 Clinocottus analis | reverse complement strand
GAGCGGTGTGTGTGAGTGTGTCTGACAAAATTAGACATTGGCATCGTCTTTTTTTCCGTTTTTTCGTTTTGTTTGTCTAATTCCTCCGTCCTTTCTTTTAGGGATGTCCCGAAACCAAAGCGCAGAGCTCCTCCGAGGCCGAAGGAGAGGAAAGAGAAAGAGAGGGCACCAAAAAAGGAGAAAGATGTCGCAGAGATAAAGATAGAGGGCTCGGATAATATGGAGTGTTTGGAGGAAGAAGTAAAACTAGAGGAGGAACTGGTCGAGGACCCGGACGGACCCAGGAAGTAAGTGTGACCAATGGACTTGTAAACCGTGTGTGTGTGGGGCTGTGTGTCTGGTTACAAAGCAAAGTCCTTGAGTTTCCACATCAACCTAATTTTAATTTTTTTCCGTTTGTGTTAGGAGAGGCCGGCGGAAAAAAGACGATAAAACCCCGCGGCTGCCGAAGAGGAGGTGAGATTGAGGGGTTTTAATCCAAACTATATCATGCAGCTTTTTTTTAATTACTTTTTTATTTATTTTTTCAGCCGGAAAAAGATATAGTTTGACGTATTGAGCAATGAATGTTTGTGTGACACAGATGATAACTTTGAATAGTTGCTGAAAATGCATAAAAAGACCATATAACTGTTCATTTGTGGGAGGGGGAGGACTGTAATCATGGCTTTATGTTGCACTGGTGCTATCCTTAGCATAATCCCTCCCTCCCCCCCAAAAAGAAATTAATAAATGTGAGCCGCATTTATTATCCTCATCTGAGGAAGTACTGAGCTGAACCTGTTGTCAGCTGGCATGTGTCCTCGTGAACTTGAAACCTCAATTTATTTCCACTTCCATCACTCAGACTTTAGTATGTTGTCTCGGCACTGCGACCTTGCAATGACACGCGCTTCTCCCCACACAGGAAGAAGCCACCAGTGCAGTACGTGCGCTGTGAAATGGAAGGATGTGGGACGGTCCTGGCTCATCCTCGCTACCTGCAGGTCTGTCTCAGATGGATCACACCGAGCACTTTTTGACGTCACTCAAGCACACACACGGCGATCGGAGATCTATTCCCACCTTTTGCTGGAGATCAGTTTGATTTGCAAACACATAAATTATAGAGGAGGTAGAGCTTCTACTAACGGGTTATTTTCGTTGTAGATAAATCTGTCGATTGTTCTCTTAATTAGTAGTGCGGTCCATGAGAAAACAGACATATTGGTAGCTTCTCCAAATTGCTGGACACATAGTTCTGTTGATCAAGTAGTGATTTTAAAAAAATAAATCACTTTTACGGGTAAATATTAGCTTAGTATTTTTATCTGCGAAGATCCCAACATCAATTCTGATCAAATGTTTAATACAGAGAGATGCGATCGGCATATGTTCAGATACTCGCAATGCATATTTTCTTTGTGTATGTGCGTGTCTCCGTCGTGATCTGTGTTCATTTGGTTTCTTTGTTCCGCACACAGCACCACATAAAGTACCAGCACTTGCTCAAGAAGAAATATGTCTGCCCCCATCCGTCTTGCGGACGGCTTTTCCGACTACAGAAGCAGCTGCTGCGCCACGCAAAGCACCACACAGGTAGATAGAGCCCCAGCAGCAGCGTAACGCGCGGCTTTCATCTGCGTCTGAGCATTTCCTGCTATTGCCCATGATGCATTTCAAGGGAGAACGCGGCAATATTTCTCTGTTTTTGTTGCTTCTAGACCAAAGGGACTACATCTGTGAGTTCTGTGCCCGAGCCTTCAAGAGCTCCCACAACCTTGCTGTGCACCGCATGATCCACACCGGAGAGAAGCCCCTGCAGTGAGTACTTTTCATCTCACAATTGCATTGCTCGTTCGCTTTCTTTGCGAGATCTTTGCGGTTTTTTTTCTTCCCATAATGAACACATGCGGGTTTCCTTTGGATCTTTCGTCCTAGGTGCGAGATTTGTGGCTTTACGTGTCGCCAGAAGGCGTCCCTCAACTGGCACATGAAGAAGCACGACGCCGACGCCACCTACCAGTTTGCTTGCTCCATCTGTGGCAAGAAGTTCGAGAAGAAGGACTGCGTGGTGGCCCACAAGGCCAAGAGTCACCCCGAGGTGCTAATTGCCGAGGCTCTGGCAGCCAACGCCGGGGCCTTCATCACGACTCCTGCCTCTCTGCTGGAGCTGCAGGGAAACCCCATGCAAGCGGAGGTCGCCTGCCTGGATGTTAGCCAAATGGGGCAGGACGGGCAAGGGGACCAGCTGAGCCACGAGGGGCAGGCTGCTCAGCTGGGTCACATGACCCAACACGTGAGTCACCAGGTGGTTCTGCTGGGACAGGACCAGAGCCTCCATACCATGCAGGTGCCCGTGACGATTGCTTTGTCCCCGACTTCGCCGGCCGACAACCATCAGCAGACCCACCTCCAGCTCCAGATGCCCGTCCAGTTCGTGCAGGCTGCTCAGCAGTCCCAAATCCAACAGCTGACCCTCCACTCCAGCCAGGTGGTGACCCAGCATCAACCCCAGCTGCACCCTCTGCAGTCGTACTCCTCCCAGCAGCAGAGCCAGGGGCAGACGCAAATCCTTCAAATGACCTTCCAGCCGGTCAGTCAGTCTCAGACCCACATTCAGCAGATCCCCATTCTCTCAACCTCTCAGCAGCTCCAGGCGCTTCAGACCGCTGCCATGAGCTCCCCTCTCCTGTCCTCGTCCCAGCCTCAGGACCCGGCCTCCACCAACGGGGACAGCTTCATTCTGGACAATGCGGCGCTCTCGTCGTCCCCTCCGTCGGGAAGCTCCCTCGCGCAGACAGGAGTAATGGGTACGGATGCCGCGGTCTGGGAGCAGGCGGGACACGGGGGGGTTCTGTCGGACAGCGCCGAGAGGCTCGCGCAGCAGACCCTCATGTGAAAGACAACAGACCACCTGATAAACTGCATTGCAATGTTTGAGTTAACTGTAGGGTCACACATATTACAAACCGTTCACCCATAGTCATATTTGGTAGCTTTTTAGAATATCTGTATCAGGGAATGATGTCTATGTATGTGTGTGTGTGTGTGTGTGTGTGTGTGTGTGTGTGTGTAAGCTGTTGCCTTTGTACATAAGTCCTGTAAACTGAACTAGCCTTTTACGTGTTTAACAATGCAGAGGTTATGTTGCAAAGCTGTTGCCATCGTGCAATAAATGTGTAGCATACCTCTCAATAATCTACAGCACACACCTAGTGTGTGTTCCTAATGAAATAAACCTGCTCTATTTATATCCTAAATTCACACGAAACGCTTTTAGGAAGCTATATACCGACCCCACCCAAAGCACTTGTGGGATGAGAAAGTTTTGTTTCAATGAACAGGCAGCTATTTTTATTTGTATTTGTTTTTTCATTGAATGTCCAGGTCTACTGTAAAGCCTTTATTTAGCAAGGTTAAAAGAAAAACAGACATCTTCAGAGAAACATTTTAAAAACTGAAAAGACTCACACAAAGAAAGTTGTTTTACAGCTTTGTAAAAAGTCACAATATGCATATTTTAGTCATCTCGGCCGTGCCATGAAACTGGTTACTCGGCTAGTGGTTGACGTTAAAGGTGTAATGACCCACTTAATGTATATACTACTCACAAAAGGTCCTTGGCTGTTATAGGCAGCCAAACGGTGACCTTGAATGCTTTGTAGATCACACACGCGTGAACCCACAATATAACGGCAAGCACAGTCACCGAAATTACACTTATTTAAAAAGTGTACTGTAATTTGACGGGCAAACTTATGTGTAGAAAAATGTCGATACTAAACCTGCACCTCTTCTGGCTTGTGATTTTTAGGATGTGTGGTAAATCAAAATAAGGAGAGAAAACTGTTCATTTATAAAGATGAAAATAAACATCTTAACATTTGTCCAAAGTTGTGTTCACTGATGGTAATTAACACAAACCCGAGCACAAAATGTCCTAAACTGGGCCAATTCTAGGTTTAGCTGAAGGAAAACAAATGGAAGTTGTTTGCAGAATGTAACATAACTGTGTGTCTAAGTCATTAACTGGTCTTATACATGGGTAGTACACAATGTAAACAGTATATATACAAATATATATGCATACATACACACACACAGAACATTCCAGTACTATTGCTTTAACCACAGCACAGTAGAGTATAAGAGCTGAGGACGCATCAGGACATATTGAGCTGCTCTTTGCACCTCTGCGTGGCGTACTGCTTCATGGCTCGTTTAGGAGGAATCAAGGTGTTACTCAGTCCGACCTTCCTCCTCTTCACCTGCTGCCCTCCTGACTCCTCCTCCTCTTTTTGGTGATGGGATCCTCCGCCACGGGAGCCCCCCGCGCGGGACTCGGCCTGACCCGACCCCGGCCCTTCATCGCCGGCGGGCGCGTTACAGTCGACGAGAGTCTGGAGGTCGCTGTCGTGAGCGAACTTGCACTTGATCCCGAACCTGCAGCGTCCGTCCTTCCTATACGACACGCACACCTTCTTGCCGCCGATCTGCGAGGGCTTGGCCTGCATCGTGAGCGGGACGTGTTTCTGCAGGGCGCTCAGCTTTCGGTCCGCCTGCGCCTTGAAAGGATTGGCGAACACGCCGCTGTCCGAGGAGGTGTTCAGGGCGGGAGGAGGTAGCTTGTGGGAGGCGAGGGATCCCGAGGGAGGGGCGGGCATGCGGGCCGCGGAGGACGGCGGCTTTTGGGGTTGTGGTGGCGCAGAGGATAGCTGCAGGTCCCCGTCCTCTGGTTCGGATTCGCTAGACGCTGAACCAGACTCCAGCAAAAAGTTGCGGGTCTTTTTGACAGCCGACGCCTCGTCACGCAGCTCCCTAGCGGGACTTAACAGATACAAAAAAAGTGGATTAAAAAGGTGCAGAGAGAGACTGAGACTTTAACAAGCGTTAACTAAGTAGCGTACTAGCAGTCACACGTATCTGACAATCTGTGTGTGTTTTTATTTCTTAAAGAGAATTCTTACCCAACATCCTCTCCATCTCCATCTTCGTCGGACTCTGAGGACACCCCGTAGCCAACCAATGAGTTCATGGCTTAACCAACCGAAGCTAAGAAAGCTAACGCTAGCTGGTTAGCTTGGTCTCAGTACGAAAGCCCACTGATGCTGCTCCTTTTGTTAGCTAGAATCTCGCATTAAACAGTAGAATGCATTAAAATAATAACGCGGAGGAAAACTTCAACACTCCCATTTTCTCTTTAAACGAGCTAAACGTCAAATGTGAAGGTCTAACTTTAGCTGCTGCGATTTAGCTGCTGCTCGGTGTTTACATTCTCTCCGCCTGCAGTGACGCCTGCAGTACAGGCGTGGTAGTGCACCCTTAAACACTGACCAGGAACTAATGGGAAAGGAAATGAACTGTATTTGACATATTCAAACATGTATTATTTTTGTAATGCATTGCGGAATGTTGTTTTTTTTTTCAATAATTTAATTTCTTATGTTCGATAAATAAGTAGTGAAGTTGTATTTTTATAATTTTAATAATGGATTTGCCTCTACAGTCTGTAGCAGACCACAGCATATGCCATAATATATCCTAAGAGCCTAAATTATACTGTGTTTATGACAATATGTATATTCCAATATCCAGATTTGGCGGTTAAAGAACTCAACTACTAAGGTTAAAAATTGAGGCAGGATATTAAGGCAGGATGTTTTGATGACTTTTCACATATGAATGTCTTTAGTGTATTGTTATATGAACACCCCGTCAGTCCCCATGAAAACATTTGAACTGTGTGTGTGTGTGTGTGTGTGTGTGTGTGTGTGTGTGTGTGTGTGTGTGTGTGTGTGTGTGTGCTTAAAGTCCCCATGGGGTTCTTTTAAATGAGTCAACTAAGTAAGTGCATTCATACCGGCATTAAAACCGGTGTTGACAAAATCCAAGTGGTCCGGACAGTTGTCTTGTCAATCGCTGATATTAATAGCAAACATTTATGGGGGCTGCATTTCGGTCACCTTCTTCTTCTTCTTTTCTCAGTTTTAGGCGGCTGGCATCCAAAATAATGCATTACCGCCACCCACTGTCCTGACTTGTGAACCAGAAATATCCACTTATCCCACCCCCACCCCAAAAAAGGGGAAAAAAACACAAATTAAAAATAATAAAATTTAAAAAATAAAAATAAAATCATATATAAATAAATTAACATACGAAGGGAGCTCTGTTACCTCCAGTGCTCTAAATTCTTCCATTCAACCCTGTCTCCTTCAAATACTGCAGCACCTTTCCTGCCCCCAAGGTCATTGGGGGCTTGCTCTTCTGCCAGCCTCCTCTGCAACCTGCGTCGCTCACTTATGTATTTCTGGCAATGCCAAATGACATGCTCTGCTGTTTCTGCTGTCTTGCAGTGCTCGCATAGTCCCGTTGGGTGTTTATTTAATAATTGCATTGTTTTGTTCAGCCTTGTGTGCCTAATCCTTATTCTGGTCAACACACTTTCCTCTCCAGTGTTCATGCCCTCTCCATTTCATTCACCTGTTGCCTGCAGCAGGGCTTACTGACATGGCCTCCTGGCAGTCTAAATGGAACAAACTCATCAGTAATGCCATTTTGGTGACACCTGTTGTTTTTTGCTATGACAATTAAATATATATATATATATATATATATATATATATATATATATATATATATATATATATATATATATATATATATATAATCACCATTTAGTCTTTTTTTGGTACTTGCAGTTTCTGGTACACATGTTTTATTTTTCTATAGCGAGACCATATTATTAAACAGGTGAATAACAAGTACAAGTTCTGCATTTAAAATATGACTTACAGTATCAAACAGTCATTTACACTGGCTCCTGTGTATGTTGTAATCGTACTAGTGATGCAGGCCTCAGAAGTACTTTAGTGCCGTTTATTTGAACTACTTTGTATATTTTCGTGTAGGTGAATATACAACAATCCTACTTTGTAGACTGAGATTAAGTATGCAAAAGTCAAAAAAGTAAAAGAAGGACTTGATTTCCAATGTTTCCGGAGTGTAATCCAGGCAGCATCCTTCTTAAATTAAGACCATCCTTCTTCCTGCCACTTCCAGTAAATCAGATAAGCTCCTCATGAATATTAATGAGTCCATGAGCCCCGCCCCTCCGCCCCCGCTCGTCCCGTTAAATTCCTCGGGCCTGGCATCAAGTTCCCGGGGGGGGGAGAGAAGGGCGGAGAGTTGGCCGCCAACTCTGTAACATAAGTAACGGAGCAGCGAGAAGACACCAACTGGGAAGCTCGCTTTACCCGAACGAGAAGAGACGTGGAGTGAAACCATGACCGGGAATCCAGTGTTGCCGGGACGGCTCTTATAATAATAGGATGGCGTGTCGCTTCGCCTGCTACGAGTCCGGCTCCCAGTGCGTTCCCCGGTAGAAGCAGTTGAGAGGTGCGAGTCATGGCAGACAGGCGGACGAGAAGGGGGACCGGCTCTGAGCTGAGCCTGAGCCGGTCCACCATGACGCGGGCGACCGCCATAGCCGAGCAGCTGCGCTTCGAGTGCTCCTTCTTACTGGAACTTTATGTGAGTAGAGAGGAGCTCAATGTTTCCACTTGCTCCAACCTGCCAGCACACCTCTGTGTGTGTGTGTGTGTGTGTGTGTGTGTGTGTGTGTGTGTGTGTGTGTGTGTGTGTGTGTGTGTGTGTGTGTGTGTTAGAGGGGGTGTGGGGGGGCTGTTAAGGGAGAGTTGGCGCTAGGCCACGGTCAAATGGAAAATGTATAGTGTGTGTGTGTGTGTGTGTGTGTGTGTGTGTGTGTGTGTGTGTGTGTGTGTGTGTGTGTGTGTGTGTGTGAGTGTGTCAGTCTCATCTGTGCATGTCTGTAAGTTGCACACGTGCGACTGTGTTTGAAGAAGTACACGGACAAGGAACGATGAAAGGGATGCGTGCAAAAGAAAGATAAGTGAGTGTGTGTGTGTGTGTGTGTGTGTATAAAGAGAAAGAAAGGATGTCTGGGACAGTGGGGGGTAGGAATGCAGGGAAGGGAGGGGGACTCTGTTGGAATGACAGGAGTGGGTGTTTTTTCTTCTCTCTTCTCTGGCACAAACTCCTTGGACACGTGGCCTCCATCTCCTTCCCTTTCGCCCGAAGGTGCGAGCTACTGGTTATTAAAACTTTCTTGGTGTCCTGCCAGTTCGCCTCCTCGATCCTTTCCTTTCTTGTGCAGAGGGAGCGCCCTGGCACGTGACGTCACGTCATCCTCCTCACTCCCTAGGTTTGACCCCTTTCCGTTCCTCGATCCTTCCCGTCCTCCCTGATTGCTCATCTTTTTTCTTACACAGGTTTTTTTTCTTCCCCCCCCCCCCCCCCCCCCCCCCCGCATCACCGACTTGGCGGAGCGTTGCCTTTTTGAAAATACCACTGCACACCCTCGAGTGTAATTTGGCAACGGACGCATTCCGGCGAAGGTGCCGCAAGGCCATTGGATATGTCGTAGCCTGTCGTGTACAGACAATGATGCGTGCACTTGAGGCCTCCTGGCTTTGGCAGGGATGAACTGTCCCTCGTCTATTTACTGGGCGAGGGGGAAAAACCCTAATTTGCATCTGTTTGCTTTCTCTTCAGTCATTTTCAGCGTCTACCCCATTATAGTGATTTACGAGAAAAGTATCTCTGGCCCCGGCATCACTTCCCGGGGTATCCGTAGACGGCCTGAGTCACATTTCCTCGGCCTTCTAAGCAGTATCCATTGACCCCGCCTCCCTTCTCTAGTGTACGGGTCACATGAGGCCGCTATGTCACACTGGTTCTAACTTGCATGCAGAGGCCTCAAGGGTTCACAACTCACTTGGGTACTAAAAGCCGATGCCAGCTACAGTCTCGCCTGCAAAGTGGCCCGTCAACAACTTGTATATTCATTTTCAGTCGTTCAGCTAGGCTAATCACCTAGCTGGCTTCTAGCTTCATCGATCTACGGGGTCGATCTTCTCCGCTAACTCTCGGCAAGAAAGTGGATACTATTTCCCAAAATGTCAAACCTACTTGTTAGTATTTCAATAATTTTGTGTTTCTGATGTTGACTTTTACATGAACGTCGTGCTGTTTAATGCTTTTTTGTGCACCGTATTCTCCTTGCTTCTCAGTTATTTAACATTTTTAACCTTTTACCTGTTGGCTTGATAAAATCTGACTGAAATCAGAGCTGAACAATAATTCCTCTTTAAAGAAAGACCTTTTACCGCGTTGGTTATATGTAGTTCTCCATGGCAATAAGATGATATATATATATATATATATATATATATATTGGTATTGCATGATGAGGAGCTTCGTGTAGACTTCATGTAAGAAGTGGACATAGTCACATTGAAGCCTCCAGTTCCGTGTCACCATCTTGGATTTCTGCAACCAGTCAACAGGAAGTGACCATATTTGGACCGAAGAGCAGCGACGTAAAGATGCCATATAAGATGCTTTAGTCGTGGCACTGGCATAGTCTCTTTTATGGTCTATGTGACTCTAAATGGACCATAATTTACTAAATGGACGTCATGCTGTACTGAAGAAGACTTGAAACTAGAGATTGAGACATAAACTCACGTTTATAATGTTTACTGAGGGAACACATCAAGAGAAAGGTAGTTATTTCCTCATAGACTTCTCGACAACCAGAGGATTTGCCCCCTGGTGGTCATTCGAGAGAATGCAAGTTTTTAAGACTATTCAACATTGGCTTCACTTGGAAGAACCAGAGGTTGCCGCCGGGTGTTGCCTCATAGATCTTTGATAGAGGGCCAAGTTGTTCCAAGGTGACGTCAGCGTAGTTAGTATTTGATAGAAAGCATATTTTTCCACTTTCCTTTCCAACGAGGCTCCTCTTCTTCCTTTTCTGCACGAAAGCCTTCCCAAATCTCACTGCTGTTCCTAATTTCCCACCTCGTTTTGTTTTTCCCTACCTTCTCACCATTTCCCTCAAGACAAAGAAGGAGAGTATCGCCGCAGATATTGCGGACGGCCGTCTGGTGTCCGTACCTCCTCCCTCCACCCAGCTGGACACCAGCGACACGCTCTGGCGTCTCCACTCTGCTCTCCTCCAGTGCCGCGGCTTGCTGGAGAGCGCCATCGCCAGGGAGGACGAGCATCTGGGAGGCGGGAAGAAGGGCGACTACGAGAACCAGAGGAAGATGGTGAAGGACCGGCTGACGTTTCTTCTAAACGTCATCGGGGAGCCCCTCAAAGCTGCCGGCGGCAGCGTGGCCACCCCGACGCCCTACATGCAGGGCTTAGAGGTAGGCGCTGATGTTATGATGATGGAAGTTCTTAAGGGAAATTAAGGTGATTTACCCCCCAACCCGCTTTTTTTTCCTTTCTTGTTGGCAGTCAGGCGTTTCGACCGGTCTGTTCGAGCTGAAGCTTTGGGTGTACCGGATCTTCAAGGAGGTGGACTACTGGGCCAAGACGGCCATCACCACTTTGCAAGCGCTGCCCCCCGCCAAAGAGCGACCGATGCGGACAACAAGAGTCCGGAGTGTGAGAAGCGCCCGGCGATGAGATGGGACAAGTGGGGGGGGGGAGGGACATATGTGGTGTGTGGGGAGGAAGAGAGAAAGAGACGTGTGAGACGCAGGGAGATGAGTGGGCGGGTTTGAACAGACGCCTCAGCCAGAGAGGGAGCAGAAGATAATATTCCATGTTCATCGTGGCTCATACCAACGTCTGTCTGGAGCGGGTTCACTGGACGTACGGCCCACCAGTCTAACACGACTTTATATTTATTGTTTAGCTTTGAAGATGAAATCTAACGACGCACAAAGAGTTTTCTTCTTTCTTTATTATTTTGTCGTGGAGGAAACGCAATGTCATTAACTGCTACATTAACTGCACGCGGTTGTTTTTTTCTCACCCGCTAATGTCAACAACATGTTGTGGTTTCCCCACCGCCACCACACACAGACACACACACATTCACACGCGCATTGTTATTTAAGATATACTGCCAGCGCAGCCGCCTGGAGGACGCAGCCAGCCAGAGGCGCGTTGGGATGGAAATGAGAGCATTTGAATTCACGCCGTGCAGCGGTGACCCGGTTGGTCGTGACTGCCGCGGCTGTAAATCATTCCACGCCGGTCGTTACCTGGAGAGGCTCCGAGTGCAGGAGGGACAACACGTGTGTGGCAGCGCCCTCCAGTGGCCACACCGACACATTCATTCTTTCTTTCTTTCTTTTCCTCCAGTAAGGCTTCTGTCAAATTTATTATCCTCTGTTCTTACAGTTAAAAAAAGGGATTCAGGAAGTGCGACTGATGGGTCGAGCGAGTGGGCACATAAGCGAGGAGCGTCGTGGAAATACGGCGCAGATAAGTAGAAATCTGCAGTCTTCCATGATTGCAGAACACTTTTATACAAAATATATATTTTATTTATTTATCAAACTGATTTATAAATGTTTGAAACAACAGAAAACAAGTAAGAAGTTTACTAGAATTCATGTAGTGAACTGGAAACATGCTAGATTTCACTGTTTATTGATTAAGATTGACAATATTTTGATATAAATAAATAAAAAAAGAAATACTTTATTTTATAAAGATATATTTATACAAACACACATGTATAATGTACACAGTGACATGATACTTCTTTAATAAGGTCAAGATTAATGTCCACCATCACAGTGTTCAATATGAGCACATCCCATTCAGAATGGGTCTGAGTTCACCTCCAATGGTTGTGTTTGTTTAATGATCCCTGATCTGTCCGTTGGGCGCTTGAGGCTCGGCGTGCAGTAATCGACTTACGGTTGACAAGCTAACCTGCAGTAGATTGGTTTAATTGTGCTCCGGCGACAGAGTAACTCTGTGTTGCTACTTAAAAGTTGCATCAGCCGCAGACTCCGATCGTTAATGATTCATGTTGCTTCGGGCTAAGAATAAGCAAAAGATACTGTAACCGAGATTGAATTCTACATGTAGAAGTCTTGCATGTAACCAATGAGATCCAGGACCATGTGGTGCAGAAAGAAGAAAAAAAATACATATAGACATCCAGAGGACATATTTTACAGTGTTTTAAATGTTGAGGACGTGGGGACCATTTGTTACTTTGTTTAACTTACTGGCTGCAGATCTGATTGAGTTCACTGTATTTTAGTAGCTGTAGGTTGATAAACTGTTGGTGCACTGGGAGTATTAGAGCGGTACTGCATCTGAAACATGAACGTTGCTACTTCACAGATGTAAACCCTGAGCAAAGGAGAGCTACTGTTCATGTTGTTCATGCACTGAATGAAGACTCGTCTCCATTATGCAGCACAAATGCATCCGTAACATCTAATGAAGCTTCGGAGTGCAGCACTTTTTTGTTGTTGTTGTTGTCATGTACTGTAAATGCAATGTGTAAATACATGTATTGCACTTACTGTCCTGTGTGTGTGTGCGTGTGTGCTTTTGTTCGTTCAATTCTGGCCAAAAAGTTAAATAAGAAAAAATGATGAATCATGTTGCGTCAGGAGAAGATAGAATATGAAGCAGGAAGTATGGACTAGGTGGTTATAGTATGTGGCAGCATC
>NW_027175998.1:2357500-2362500 GCF_023055335.1 Clinocottus analis | reverse complement strand
TCCATTTGTTCGTTTTTCACATTGCATTGCATTTTTACCACATGCCACACACTCGTACACGTTAGTCAGCTCGCTGCTATAGCGTCACCAAAGTAACTCCAGTGAGAAACGGAAGCTAGTAGCAGTGATAACCTGAACACAGACTACACAAAGTGAATTGCGAGTGTCCCAAAACACCAATGGGCAACGTAAGTAAGTCCCCCTCTAAATGTTAAAAGAACATGACTTCCAAAATCCATAATTTTTTTACCCTTACCTGCGGTGATATTTTTCAATCTTAATTGTTTTGGAGATGTCTGTCCATACAGATGTTCAGCCAAAAAAGTAAAAACGCAGCAGCAATGTCTCTTTAAAAAAAAAAAGTATTCCAATCCGGTTACTGAAGAGAACCCCCAGACTTTGCTGTGAGCAGTTTCATGTAGGAACTGTGGTTGAAAGAAAGTAGTTCCCACATTTAACGTTTCAAAAAGCAACTTCAGCATTCATTAGATTCCTGCCATTTGACTGCGGCACAAGTTAGAGCACAGTTTGCTCATTCTGGATATTTTAGCTTCTTCACAACATTAGCATGGTATGAGCCAATCCTGCTGTTTACTCAAAACATACCCGGCGCTAGACGTGTGCCAAATGTTTAGCGTCAGCGCACAAGAACTCAGATTAGAGACAATACAAAGCCACCAGTCTCGAAGTCGCACATCGAAACGCTGGAGCGTGTCTGAGCGATCACTGCGTTGACCTCTGAGCTGGGCAAACGTCTGCACATTAAGTAACCATCACAGGGGGAGCTGTCTCACCTTAGAAGCAGGCCTTTTTTCTTCCTCACCATATGAAACCCAGCCAGAGCTAATGGCTAATTATGCGCTATAGTAGCTGAAACCCAGCCAGAGCTAATGACTAACTATGCGCTATAGTAGCTGAAACCCAGCCAGAGCTAATGGCTAACTATGCGCTATAGTAGCTGAAACCCAGCCAGAGCTAATGGCTAACTATGCGCTATAGTAGCTGAAACCCAGCCAGAGCTAATGGCTAACTATGCGCTATAGTAGCTGAAACCCAGCCAGAGCTAATGGCTAACTATGCGCTATAGTAGCTGAAACCCAGCCAGAACTAATAGCTAACTATGCGCTATAGTAGCTGAAACCCAGCCAGAGCTAATGGCTTAATATGCGCTATAGTAGCTGAAACTCAGCCAGAGCTAATGGCTTACTATGCGCTATAGTAGCTGAAACTCAGCCAGAGCTAATGGCTAACTATGCGCTATAGTAGCTGAAACCCAGCCAGAGCTAATGGCTAACTATGCACTATAGTAGCTGAAACCCAGCCAGAGCTAATGGCTTAATATGCGCTATAGTAGCTGAAACTCAGCCAGAGCTAATGGCTTACTATGTGCTATAGTAGCTGAAACTCAGCCAGAGCTAATGGCTAACTATGCGCTATCGGAGTTGTGAGGCTTCCTCACTGGGGCACTGGGAACATTTTCAAGGCATTACTTTTGTGATTTGTGGCACCCCTGTGTCGCATTCACGTCTCGCTGATGTCCAGATAGGCCCAGATATCCCAAATTATTTCGATGACATCATCATTGCATTCTTTTGCAATGTAGCCCTGTGGAGTAACGAAGTAGAAGAAGCTACTGGTCCACCACTGTCGATTCCAGTGTTATTGGAGAAACAAAAAAAGCTATTCATAATATGGACATAAATTAAAATTATTTCAAGTTAGAATGAAGTTGAATTTTGAAATAATCAGAAACAAAGTTGTACAATACCATTTTTGTATGGCCAAATAGAGTTTTTAGCCAATTCAGAAATCTTCGTTTTTATAGTTTTACACAGAACCATTTCTGCTGAAGTCCCCCAGAATAGACCCAGAATCCCAGAGGAAATCCCAGAGAGATGTATTATTATTATCAGGTAATGCATACTTTTTCTTATCTTCCACTTACTGGTAGCAATTACCAGAACAGATGTTTTAGTTTAGTTGTTGTATGTTTCTTATAACCTTTTCTCCACCACAATGTGTGCGTATGCAGTTTAAAAGAAAATAAATACCCATACCTATTATGTATTCACTTCAAAGCTCACCAAACATGAGGCATGTTTCCATCACTGCCGATAGATACCTGCAGAGTAATCTGTCCTTGGAATGAATGCCGATTGTAACCTCTGAAGACACAAGCCAAATGTTAGTGGTTGTTTATGTATTTTAATTTTATGTCCAGGGGTAAAGGGTCTTTACAGAAATGCTTCCTTAGGTTTTTGTGTACACTGGCTTACCTTTGACTTTTTTTCAAGGATATATTTTCTAACAGTTGCTCATCTTTTGTACTGATGATTCATGTGAGTGTTCAAGGCTTGGAAGCGTTCCAATTTCCAGTCGCCCACCATTGTCTATGCACCAAATGAACAGGACTTTTATTTCTGGAGCGCTGAATACCTGAGATAAACCCTCCAGCTTTGATAGCCAGCAAGTCTCATCATTAAAATTCAATCCTTCATTGAGAGTGTGTGTGTGTGTGTGTGTGTGTGTGTGTGTGTGTGTGTGTGTGTGTGTGTGGAGGGGCGGCATAGGCTGGCAAATGGCATGCTCAAAAAGTGGTTTGAATCTCCAAATGGACAACCTGTCTGCAAACACCTGACCAGATTCAGCTAACCAAGGAGTTTGACTGACTCCCCACCAGATCTGTGGTCAAAGACCTCGTCAGGGCAGGTGAAATCGAATCCACATCCAGCTATTTGATGGATGCACAACTGCAATGGGTCAACTTGCCAGATAGGCATCAGTCCAAACACATGAATATGGGATTTTTCTATTATATCGTAAGACCTTACAACACAGCTTATCATGGTCTGGCAATTCAATGGAGGAATTAACTTGACGGATGTCATTTCCGGAAAGACTGTTCCATAGATCTTTAATAGTTCTTTCAATAATTTACACATTCATTGTTTTCTTCTGCCTGGATGAAGGCATTAGTTCCTTTACTTCTGAAATGCCACCTGGACATGGATGGCAACAGTTCTCCACACATGTCTCTCAAGCTATCCACCATTGAACCACCACAATTATCTCTGACCTAATAGTGTTCCAGATCTAAGCGCAAACTAGACCTTCAAAATGTTATCTGCTCAGCAGACTACTGGCAGACAAGGATGGGTACTGAATCCGAACACGTCGTAAGCACAGACTGAAATGTGTCTGTAAAGCATCAAGTATTGATGAATGACGAAAGTTGGCTTTAAATTCTTGGTCTTGGTTTTATAGTCTTGTTTACTTGTTCACTTATAAGATCTCTCCTGATCTAAAACATAACTTTTATGTGGTTGTTTTTCTGAAAAAAAGATGATGCATTGAGAAGTTTGTCATATTTTGGTAACTGATAAAACAAAAGAAAAGAAATGGGGTCTGTTTCTTTAGACGGCCTTAAGTTAAAGTTGTGAAGTGGCTCGACATGTTGCACTGTGGGATCGTGTGGTTGTGAACGTTGGCAGTGTCAGTCCGTCTGTCCCCTCATCGCTTTGGTCCAGAGCAAACCGCCAAATCGCCATAAAATTCTAAATGGATATTTATGTTGCCCAGGGTGATAATTCCTTGCGACCTCCTGACCTTTAACCTGTGCCACTGTCAGGAAAAAAATGTAATCTTCACTAACATGACAAGGTACCTCTGAAAACAGATAATCAATTGGCTGTGAAGTGCTGTCACAGTGGGACTTTTTAGTCCATGTTTTTACCGCAACGATTTGGAAATGGAACTGACACAAAAATCATGCAATTATAAAATACACGTACACTAACTTAAGTGTTGATTATGTGTTTATTTATTTTTGCTCAAGAAAGGGTAATTGTGTGATAAAGAGATTACAAATGTCCAGCCTCAGTTGGAAAATTATGCTAAATGGACAGGAAAACTAATTAATATGACATTGTTGACAGCAAGATGTGAAATACATTAACAAGAGTGGCAGGAGGAGACCTAAAACACAGACGTAAAAAGAGATATGTGTGCAGATATTTAGCAGAAATGAACACACTATGTACAGGTCTGAGGCTACCTTCAATGGCATAAGACTGAAAATATAACCAGCCAAATTAGGATCTTAGGGATGTTTGCAGCTATACAGGCAATGGAAAGCTCAAGTTAGAGGAGATCAAATACTATTTCTATAATTGAAAAATACATGTAGTATTCTTATATGTCTTCTCTCCTCTGTCTTCCCTCCTTATACATTATTAATAGGCCTCACAGAGTGATGGGACCGTTTGACCCATGTACTTACCAACACACATAAAGTACAGTGTATACTGGTTCTGCTCTGGCAATTTTATGTCCATTAAGAAGTTTAACGTGAAATCACTTATATTTTTTCAATAATAATTCATTAGGGAATGGGTTATGATATCAATCAAGTTACATCAAGTAAAGTACATAATTCAAGATTTGCCAAAAATGGAGCGCACCAGTTTATAAAAGACAATAAGTCCATCCGTATAAGAGTGCATATTGCTGCGGAGGATCTGATGATTTTTTTTGGAGGTATCAGTTGTACATTTCCAAACATGATCCCTGTTCAGTGGCACGTTCCCACGTTCTTTGGGTCCAGACCCGGATTTGTGAGAAGATACTGGACTTTGAGAAAAGTTTTCATTCTCATCCCTTTGGTTGGCCTTGTATGTTCAGGATAGAATGCAGTGGTTCAGTCTGTGGTGCAGCGTATTGTTTAAGCCGCAGTCCTAGTTGTAGATAAAGAACAAATTCAGTCAATGAGCTCAGATCATTCCCACATATATGTTGCTTGCCCATGTTGATGATACATATCTTGCTGTGTTGGGTTTATTGAACGTTCTTGTGAAAACAGATGGAATTCCTGAAAATTTACTTTTGAAAAAAGCCCATGTTAGGAAGAGATGCATTCTGGGAGGAGAGAGGAGCTTCTTGAAGGCTGTAAATTTGGAGGTGCCAGTATTAAAATATCTGTAGAAAATATGGATTGAATGGAA
>NW_027175998.1:2327500-2350000 GCF_023055335.1 Clinocottus analis | reverse complement strand
TTTCCTTTCCTATCCCGTTCATCTTCTCTTCTTGACTTGACTGTCTTCCTCTCTTCTTTCTTTGTTTCTCTCTCTTCTCTGCATGCATGCACACACACACGCACACACACACACAAGGCGCACGTGCAGAGAGAGTAATGAACACCTCAAAACCCAAAGCACGATCTTCCTATGGCCTACTTTTTAGGAGCCTCCAATGTCACGCGAGTAAAAAATAGACTGACGGAAAAACAATACAGAGATCTGTGGCAGCAGAACGAGCCCGGGATCGGTTTTGGCTCCTTCGGTCTTTTCATTTGTATTATTTTTCGCCGTGGTTTTTAACAGCCCTCGAGAGGGGAACCTGGCCCGGCCGCTCTGCTCAAACAGGTGGCTGCCGTTGAACGGCACACTCCTGATTAGTGATCGGGGGTCAGAGCTCTGCACTGCGGGAACCAACCAGGTCGCAGGATACCGCTGCGGCGCGCGTTGTCGTCTTTCGTGCGTTTGTCTTCGTGACGTCATCACGTCCAGCTGGAGTCACTTTGTCGTTGACGGCATGTGTCACTTTCTTTTCATCGTTTCATCGGATGTTATTTTCAACGATGGCACTTTCAGTCTAATAAAACTCATTTCAGAAAATGCCTTTAAGTGAAAGAAGTTCCTGTTTGTACATTTGAGGTAAAAATCTCTTTTCTTTATTCGCGCAGTATTTAAATCAACGCTCTACCAATTTTAGACCGCAGTTTATTCGGGCAAAGTGTTTACTTAGCTGACGACATTTTCTTTTTACATTTAAGAAACCTGTTCCTCCGGTTTTTGGTCACTGTCGTCTTATCAGAACTAGTATCACAAATTAGTCAAATCCAATTTCTGCTGTTGTGGTTGTTTTATTTTGTTGTTGGTTTCTTTAAGGCTGCTTTAAAAAATAAAATACAAAATGTAAATGTAGTTTTTTTTAGGCTGCGTGTTGACAGAGTTCCCCCCGAACTGCTGACAAAGTTGCTTCGACATTTAAAAAGCGAAATAACGGCTGAGGGTTATGAACGCACTGGAAAGACTTGTCCTACGGTGGTCCACAGGGGACAGTATTCACAGATCAGAGAAATATTTGCGATTAGGTCGAAAAGCAACAGGGGTCACTACTAATTACTGGTGGGGTGAGGGGGATGTAAGGGGGTGTTGCGTACTCGTTCAAACATACTTTTTGCCCTTCGCCTCTTTTTACCTTCACATTAAGATGGGGTGTGGGGAGCAGAGATGGCAACATTTTTCAAAATCCGTAAATTCAAGAGTCTCTTTTCCGACTGAAACGATTCCCCCTCGCTCAATCGGGCAAGATCACTCCAAAACTGCCGGTGAGAAATGACAAGGAGCAGTTTAAATAGTTGTCCCCCCCCACCGTTATTGTCTAATTGTTTCTGTGTTTTTTTTGTGGGGGACATGCACACTATTGTTTGCTCAGATCGTGAGATAGGAGGGAAACGCATTTCGGATGGATCCATCGGGTGGCCGTTGGCTTATCGATTACTCTATGACCCTTATTGACATTCAGCTAGTGGGTCGATTGATGAAATGATAATCGTGTGTGTGTGTGTGTGTGTGTGTGTGCTTGTGTGCTCTCTGCAGGCGCGGCTGTGGGAGGAAAAGGAAGGGGACGCCTGTGAAAGTCTTTGTCACACACACTGAGGAAGAGAGCGTGCCTGAACACAGCTTCAGCCCAGGTGTGTGTTATATCTGCACGCCATATTCTTGCTGTGTGTCTGGCGTGTGTGTGTGTGTGTGTGTCTGCGCGTGTGTCTGCGCGTACATCTGTCTGTGTGATTGGTATGGGGGTGGAGCGTGTGCAAGTGAGTGTGACCTACTTTTGTGTGTGTGTGTGTGTGTGTGTGTGTGCCTACGTATGTGCACCTGTGTGTGAGTGTGTCTGTGCGTGTCTGTGTGCTTCAGGAGATGAGGTGATGACCTGTGTGTGTGTGTGTGTGTGTCCCTGCATACTTGTATGTAATCCTTTTATACTGACTGTTGCTCTGCTCTCAGGTGATCGTAAAGAAGCAGCAGAGAATAAGCGGTCCATGCTGGACGGGCCTTTCTACAACACGGAGCCCGCTCCCCACTACTGGTGAGTGTACATTTATGTATGTGTGTGTATATATATATATATATCTCATTTTTGATTTGCTGTGGCTGAAAGCCTGCATGCACAAACAGCTGTTGGATTTCGAAAAGAATGAACGTCTGCCGATCACGTCTCGGCACTCGGACCGCTTTTGTCTGAGAGCGGCACTTCTGAATTCCCCCGGTCCTCTGGATTCTCCAGGCCCGTTAGGTTATCATTTGAACCATATCATCAGGCTGATTTACACCCGAGAAGTAGGGAAGAATGCAGCCCACTAGCCAGTAGTAGAGGGGGGGGGATCTGCAGCGCTCTTTGAGGACTGCGGATTGAGAATCACCGGAACGTAGCGCTGGCATCGGCCTGTTTGTGCTGTTTGCTCTGCACTCATTCAGCTGCGGCGCGTCCCATACAGCAGAGGAAGCAGCCCTGCGGCTAGACGAGTGTAAACACAATGAGAATTCTGTCATTCCTGCTCATTTACCTCAAGCAACAAACCCCCCCGATTACAGCCGCGACCGAATCCTGGAGGAGCGTCACAGTATCGACCTTTAACCCCATGTGTGACTTATGCCCCCCCCTCTACATGCAGCATGCACTAACAATGGGACGGATACATTAGAACGGGACACAACTGGAAAATATAGCTGCAATTAGCAATGAGTTTTCTGATTGATTTGATTTGTTGACAACATTTTATTATGGGGGGAACAATATCCTTTTTACAATTTAGTTCTCTAATCTAATATTTTTGATTTTACAGAAAAATATACCAAATGTAATGAATGTGACTTAACCAATTAATCAATTGCAACTAATTATTGTTGTTTGGATTTATTTCAAACAACTAATTGTTTAAATTACACAACAGGTACACAACAGCTACACAGCATTGAAAAGCAAACAAACAAAGCATGTATTGATGACTGTAGAGTATTTATTCATCTCTTCATCTCGCCTCCTTCCCCTCCCAGTGGCCCAGCGGCGCAAGCTCACGACAAAGTCTCCGCCGGGTTCAAGACCAGCTCTTGCTCGGCCTCCACGCCGGCCCCAGCTCCCGCCGCTTCCTCGGCCCCAGCGCCTGTGCCGGCGACCTCGGCCCGGGCGCCGTCTGGGACCCCCGCGTCCACGGCTCCGGCTCCGGCCCCGGCGGCCGGCTCGTTCCCTCCGTCCCCGAACTGCCGCATCCGAGAGGTCCACTGCGGCAGCCAGGTGCGGCTGGTCGTCATCGCCATCCGCGACATCACCAAAGGGGAGGAGATCACCGTGGACTACAGTCTGACGGAGTGGGGAGACAACTTGGTCAGTGCCTTTTAAAGACGCAGCTTTCTCCGTTCATGTTTTTTTTTTTAAGTGTATATTTAAATGAGGATATGTGAGTCTGAGTGAGTGTTCGCTGCGGATTTGATGGGTCTTGTTTTTGATTGTTTTTGCTGCTAAATTCCAAGGTGCATATAGACAAACCTGACTGACTTCCAGTGCAGCCTGAGGACACGGAAGGCTGAGGAAAGATTGGCAACGATCCAAAAAACAACAACTTGGTGTCAAAGTTGAATAGCAAAGGGCGTCATGCAGGTTTTACGCTTGACTTTCAACGGTCACTCATGAAGAAATGAGTTGACAAAGTAAAATGCGTCGCTCCACCAACAGAGGCCCTCAGCAGACCAGCACACAATGCAGCCACGGGACATTGTGTCTGGGCGGAGAGAGCTGCTCATGCGTGCTCCCCCCCCCGCTGTTTCATTTCCTGGTCGAAGTTGTCACACCTTGATTCTGAAGCCTAACCCGAGCCAAAACCTGATTTTAACATTTCGAATCCAAAACCAGCAGGAAAGCTTCTCACTGCCTGTCCTCGGCCGCTTGGTCCTCACAAGTATAGCAATACATTTTACACAGTGTGCATATCTCCAATGACTTCAGATAGGCAGCCATATGTGTTCACACACTGTTGATTAGTTTCACACAATCGCTGTCTGTCACACACACACACACACACACACACACGCACACACACGCACACACGCATACACAATAGCTAGGCATGTGGTTACCATGGTGATGGTTGAGCTCCAGTTCCCTCTCTACCTATAGTGCTTTAGCAACTGTAACCATGGTTATTGTATAACATCTGCTCCTTTAATGGATCTCATTAGATCGGATCAATTATACTCAACAGAAAGATGACACCAGAATACGTTTAGGGAAGCGGTGTTGACACACGTGAGGAACAAGTGGAACCACGGTCGCTCACAGTTCCTCGAAAGGCACATTTTGACATCTTCAATCTGGCTGAGATAAAGTTTTTGGAGGTTAATTGATCCTCAAAAAACCTGATCCACGCGTGTTACTCACAAGCAGTCGACAGCGCTTTTAGAGAACATCTCTTTTCACTTCTTTTGTTTGGCTTGTTAAAGATTTGGAGTCCTAATCGGCCTCACCGGACTCTCCTGAGTGGCAGCTGAAGCTGATTGTGACGGCAGACATTAAGCGAGCGTCGCGCTCGGACATTTCTTAACGACCGCTTTGTGTCGCCCGCAGGGTTTCCGCGGCACCATGTCTCCAGCGCAGCACGAGTGTAACTCCGACACGGAGAACAACAACAATGTCAAAAAGGTAAGAGAAGAAACCTTTTTCCCTAAAGCTGCCTTCAGACGCGAAGGTCCCGGGACAGAGGTTGTCGAATGTGTTCAGATTGTTAAAGCCCTCTGAGGCGAATTTGTGATTTTTGTGCTCTACAAAATAAATAAATAGATTTAAAGAGATGATAAGAGATGGCGGGGAGAAGACATGTCTTGGATTAGTCAGCTGCAATTTCCAGTGCTGTGCCACGCCGAGGCTAAAGACTTATAGTCTATTATAGTTTTTATAGTTTCCTAATGTATGTTGTTCTATTGTTTTTTTAAAACTTTTAACTGTTTTTGCACTTTATTACATTTACTTTATGTCGGCCAGAAGAGAATTTCAAATCTTCGGTATGTTTGCACAAATGGAAGAAATAAATAAAACTTTGACTTTGAGCTTAACAGCACACAGTTAGACCTGAAAAAACTCATGTTTTATTATTTTAAGAAGTGACAACAATTGCCAAATCTCGGCTGCGCGCTGCACTCTGCCTGCTCTCTAAATGGCAGACAGAGACAGTTAGCGACCAGCTGGCGAAACATAGCGGAGCATTTAGCAGCTGAAGAGTCCCCAAAAACCACAAACTGAGCCGAAGGAGGAGAGTGAATATTGGATTTACAATCACCGGGTGTCCAGAAACACCACTCAAACCAATGATATTGTTGCCAGCTGCTGGATGTAATGGAAGAGGGCAACTTGTAGCTGACTACTTCAATATATCAACTTAAAATAAGATAATCCTGAAGTGTCATTGTTGTTGTTTATGCTGCCCCTAAATCGCCAAAATATACAATTAGTTCAGCTTTAAGACACAATTTCCTCCAAATTCAAATTGCTTGCATGAGTGTGCCACGTCACATTCAGCAAATGCGTCAGATCAGCATAAACGTGAACAATGGTGCCCAATTAGCATACTTAACGGCCCTATAATACCTTATGAGGCTCAGCTCCCTGCCACATACGTCTGATATCATATTGCTTTCAGAGATCATAAAGAACAGTCTACGCTTTGTTACAGCGTAGAAATAAGGGAGTAGAGACAAATAAGGGTTGTTGCGCATGTCGTGTCCCGTACGGTCCCACTGTTGTTGATAAAAGGAAGAAACGATTCCATATAAATAAAAATAAATAAAAAGTCTCGGTTCGAGATATTATGGTGTTCTAAAAAAGAATCAACAGATTTAGAGAAATGTTGAAATGGCTACATGTTGAATCCTATCAGCGTTTAATGTGCAGGGTCAAACAGGACATGGTAACATCATTATGATGTGTAATTTGTTTTGGGTTTACAAGCTCCAAATGGCTTCAAAGTAATAAAATAAACAATCCATTAGTATAAAACCTTTTTTTGACAACAGCAAAGTAATGTCACATGTCTCTGGACCACTCGGAAATTGTGTTTGCAGAGAAAATACAAAATGATGAATGATGAACGTGCACAAGCCACTGAAGGAGTTTGTTCATGCGTGAGTTTGTCTGTATGTGTGTGTGTGCGTGTATATATATATATATATATATATATATATATATATATATATATATATATATATATATACACGCACACACACACACACACAACTATATCTATATATAGATATATATCTATATCTATATAGTTATATATATATCTATATCTATATAGTTATATATATATATATTATATATATCTATATAGATATATATTGTATGGAAAAGGAATTCATTTTGTTGCAACAACAAAAAATATAAATACTGCAAAAACTATCTCTGAACAGCGGATGACATGGTCTGTTTTTTTCTCCCACCCTGTCACTGTCTCTTATTTCCAGGAGGATGAGCCTCTCTCTCTGACGGCCCAGCAGCAGCAGCAGCAGCAGCAGCAGCAGCAACAACAGCAGCAGCAGCAGCAGCAGCAGCGGCAGCAGCAGCAGGAGTACGTCACCCCCTCCTGGTCCCTCTCTCCCTCCTCCTCCCCCATCTCCCACTCTGACGCCAGTGACTCAGACGCTGGAGACGAAGACAACGCCAGCCCCAGGGGGCGGGCGCTACGCCGGCGCAAGAAACGGCGCGGCGCTCATTTAAAGAAGAAGACGCCCCACCGGACACCGCCCGGGCGGCCGCCGTCGGTCCACCACGCCGGTAATCCTCTTCACAACCGTCCGCTCCCTTCGTCCCACCCGGCAGCGCAGTCCTCCCCTCCCTGCTCCTCCTCCTCAGCCAAGCCCGTGTTCAAAGCTCCGGCTCCGCTGGGCTCCGTCGCCAAAGGTGACGTCGGCTTAAATATCCCCAGAGGAGGCGTGTCCATAGACTCCATGCGGCAAACATGTGAGCACTGTGGACGCCACTTCCGCTCTCTGGGTCGCCACCTGGACAAGCACCACGCCCACCAGCCGGACGTGTGCTCGGCCCTGGTGGAGCGCTACACGCAGATGCCCCGCCTGCACGCGCCGGGCCCGAACCCCGCCACCGCTCTGGCCCTCACTCTGCAGCACTCCAAGGGCTCGCAGGCCGCGGGACAGGGCCCAGATCTCACACAGCTCGGCGTCCAGGACCTCTCCATGCCCCCGCCCGCTCTCGCGGCAGCCAACCAAGCCCTCGCCTCCTCTGGAAGGAACTCCACCCCGTCGGTGCTGACTCCCCCGCGAGGACAGAACGCAGTGCCGGTGTCGGTCCTGAAGCGAAGCCCGGCCCCCTCGTGCACGCCGCAGTCCAGGAAGGGAGCGACGGGGAGGATAAAGGCAGAACGGCCAGGGGACGAGGAGGACGAGGAGAACGAAGACGATGTGGAGGTCGTGGAGGTGAAGAGGCCCAAAGAGGAGGAGGATGTTGAGGTGGTGTGCCCTCAACCCTTCAGCAATATGCTGGTCAAAGAGATGGAGCTGCCAAAAATGGAGGAAAATGAGGAGGATGAGGAAGACGAGGATGAGGAGAATGGAGTTATGGAGGTGGACGATGAAAGTGGGGCAGAGGATAAGGAAAAGGACTTGTTGAGGTAACTTCTTTGCCTGCTTTATGAGTGCATTTGAGAGTGGGGCTGCAACTAATGACTATTCTTATTGCTGAGTCATCATTTTGACAGAAAACTCTTTTGTCCAAAACCTGAAGACAAAAACAAAACAAAAGCCTATTCGTAGAATAGATTCCAGCGGTGGCTACGTCCCCTCCTGTGATCCAACTATTTCCAATAACTCCAGAGAGTTTTTACGTCAAAACAAGTTAACATATGTGTCAAGATAGACGTTATCATATTCTGCTTTTAGCAGTTTAGTTTAGCCTTTAAAAAAAATAATTTAAAAACTCCCGCTTGCCTTGTGTACTCGCGCTAATGAGTTACAGATCAGCTATATGTTCATAAAAGAATAAAGACTCTTTCATAGAAGGATATGCACTCTCGGGTTGGCGTCAGCTATGAGATTCAGATTATTTATATCGAGTAATATGTCCTTTGGGTTTGTATCTTTTTGTGAATAGATCATCAGTGTGGTTTCTTGCCAGATTCGCTCGCGGTAAAACAATGAATCCGACAGACGGTAAAATTATGGCTGCAGATGGCGAGACGGCCGCTTACCTGCAAGTGTGCATCTGTGTCGCTCCAAGAGCGAATGATCAAAAGATGTTTTGCCAGCGATCAAACCATTTTGAAACAATATCGGCCGATCGATCGGCACAGCCTCAGTTTACCATCCTGTATGACAAATGAAAGCATCAAATTCTCACATTTGAAATGCTGGTCTTATTATTACAGAAAAGAATCGGCAGATTAATTAATTAGTCAAATTCAACGAGGTGCTTCCCCAAAACAAACTAAACGTTTGTAGCGACGATGGGCACAAAGATTCCATCTCAATGGTCCCCCTGGTGTGCGGCTTGATTGCGGGAAACTACCTCTACGTTTCTGTAAGCTAGCTGGAGCTAATATGATCCGAATGAATAAGTAACCCGTTGCTCTCCGCCTCTCCTTCCAGCGGTTCGGGGCGTCACCACATGCTTCCCCTCCTCTCGTCCTTGTCGTCCCTGGTGCTGTACCTTCGTCGGCTGCAGCACTCTGCCTTCCTGTCCCTGTCTCGGCAGCTCCAATCGGCCGAGGCCTGGCGCCTCCTCTGCCACTCCAGCCTGGCCCTCCTCATCCTGTACAACCGGCGGCGCGAGTGCGAGGTCTCCAAGCTGTCCATCGCCGAGTATCGCGCTCGCATCACCCCGCAGTGCCCCGTCCCCGTCCCGCCCGGCGCCCCGCCGGCTCTCACGCCGCTGGAGGCCTCCCTGTCCCCGTTTGAGCGCCTGGTGCTCCCCCACCTCCCCAGAGTCGGGGTCCAGGGCAAACGTGGACGCGTGCAGCCCCTCATCCTGCCGCCTCACTGCGAGCCCTGCCTGGAGCTCCTGCTGGAGACGCGGCAGGACGTGGGAGTCGACCCGGCGAACCCGTACGTCTTCGCTCGGCCCTACCACTCCCCCGCCACGCCGCTGCGGGGCACCGACCTCCTCCGCAGCCTGGCCCGCTCGAGCGGCACCCGCAACCCCCGCGCCCTGACCCAGACCCGGGTTCGCCGGCAGGTGGCCATACTGACCCAGCTGCTGCTGCTGGGAGAAGGGGAGGAGCCCGGGCAGCCCGGGGGCAGCGCGGTGGAGAGGCTGGAGCACTTCCTGGAGAGGGAGTACCACGTGACGCAGAACTGTGCCGGTATCGGCCAAGACCCGGGTCTGATGGGTCGCGTGGGCCGCGTGGTGCTCTGCGGGGAGAGAGACGGAGTGCTGTTCAGAGGAATGAGTCTGAACCACATCTGCCTGGAACTGGATGGTGAGAATGAACGAGTGGCGTCTCTCTGTTGTCTGTTAACCAGCTGCTGTGTCGTCAGACACCCCACGGCTGGTTAAAAGGTCACGACCCTTCTTCCAGTTTGTGCGGATGCTCGTGTGTTTGAGCGAACGTCGGACTAATTCAGTTCTCCTCTCTCTGTCGGCACCTTTCTCGTCTCCCCTTTCCAGTGATGTCGGGAAACTCCGCCGACTCCTACTCAGAGGGAGAGTCCGACGGGGAGCAGGGGAAGGAGAAGTCGGAGGCGCCGGCCCCCGTTCCGCCACCGCCTCCGGCTCCGATCCCCACACCCACCCTGCTGTATGTCCGGAAGGGCAAGAACAACGGGCGGGTGGGGCGACCCAAGAAGCTCAAGAACCTGCAGCAAACCGCCGCGCCTCCTCTTCAACTTCCCACCGCGAACCGCAGGAGAGGCTCAGGTCAGCCCAAATCAGGTTTGTCATACGCATGATTTCACCAAACACTGAAAGATGAATGAATGAAATTGTGCAGGTGAGATCTTAAAAAAAAAGGCGCTTTGCTCGTTCTTGAAGTGGGCCGAGACTTTTCCCTGCGTGCTCTTTCTGACCCTCTCCACATCAGGCTGTGTAGATTCATAATAGTGATTTAAAGCTTTCTAAAAGCAATGTGGAGAGCATGCAGACTAGAACATTATTGCATGTTACAGGTCTACTATTAAAGATGCATTAAGTATAATACAACAATAAAACCTCAGCTGATAAACAACTTAATAACAGTGGTAAAAATGAATTTTTTCTTTAGATTACCTAGTCAAGGAATTGACTCATAGTTTAAACTGATATATAACAACATCTCTCTTTTTACCCATCACACATTAAACTGTCATTCTCTTTACACACAATGAAACCTACACACAACTTGGTCACACGTAAACACAGTCCTTTATGCTCACACACACACACACACACACACACACAGTGAAGAGAGGAATGCTAGTGACTTGTGTTTGATTGAAAATGACCTAGATCTAATTGGAAGCGTCCTAGATCTTCATCAATCAGCAGGATGAGTTGTAACTGTGTCATTTAAATGTCAACAGTAGAAGAAATTTCCATCCCTTGTTCTGATTTTGATATCAGACACAGCCGGTGCTCGCTGTCTTTCTGACTTGAGCAACGGCAAACTAACCTGAAGTTCAGGCGGCCAAAAATACAAAACACAAAGCATGTGTGGAACATTTTCAACCTTTTTTAATGGAGCTCAATAGATTAGTTCAAACTCGTGACACGATTCCTCGTGGATCTTGTTTTTCCTCTTCCTGTTACCGTATCACGCATCAAGGAAGAACTATTTTGTATCGGCTTCATTACAGCGAGTATATACTGAGGTTTATACTTGAACAGAGTAAAAAACTACTTAAAGGCACCAGTTGTGGCAAAACAAGCCGACCGGCTCCAACACGCTGGAACCTGAAGCGCACACACGTGAGAGCGAGAGGAGCTGATAAAACACGGCATCCCGACTCATCCCTCCTTTCCCCCGTTCGCAGGAAAGCGCGGCGTCCTGAAGCGCCCCTGGTCGGAGGCGGAGCGCGCGGCGGTGGAGGAGCACCTGAACCACAACATCGCCGAGCTCCGCGTGCCCGCCAAGGCCGACTGCGAGCGCTGCCTGCAGCAGTGCCCGCTGCTGGTCAGCAACCACCGCGACTGGCGAGCCATCAAGTTCTACTGCCACAATCGCATCCAGCTGCTGAAGAAGAACCAGCGGCGGGAAAATGAGCCCCTGCCGCTCATCGTCTGCTGAAGAGGGGGGGAGGGAGCGTTTGGGTGAGGGAGGGGGGAGGCCTGGTTGGGTGCAGGTGATCAGAGCAGATTTTTAAATGGTACCCAGCTGCCAAGGAAGCGCCCTAGTTTGGAGATGACGGTCCTAAATTTCAGTCTTCTGTTAGTTTGCTTTCTAATTTCGACACCTGAAAGTCAGTTTTGTTTTGAGCCGAACAACAACAACAGAAATCTGTATGAATTTTTTTTTTTTTTTTTTTTTGGTGCTGCTCTACTTTAAAGGTCTTAAAGAAAATGACACTATAGAGTCTTGATGGTGCTCCTGGTTCGAGGGGGTCGCAGTGCAATTCTTGTCGATGGCAGCGCACTTGGGAGGGTGCCGTTTGAGACACGCCTGAGGGAGGGAGGCGGGTGCAGAGACCACGGCACTGGCAGCAGCCTTTGTTGTGTTGTATATGGACGTTTCTTTTCTTCTTCTCTCCTTCCAAAAAGGACACACTAAACTGAGATGTACACGAGGGGCGCGGTGGAGCCCTCCAGTGTTGTTGAACGTCGTGAAGTCGCGTCAGTGTTTTATGGAAACTTCAATAGGACAAACCTTCCTTTCTAGCAGCTATATCATTAGAGAAGGCCTAACTACTTCTAACTTAGAAGAATAACCAGATCTTTCACGCAAGCTCGTTTGTCTTTTTCACACTGCTGACTGTGCAATTCTGACAACAGTTTTGCTATATATTCAGACCATCATATTTACATGTACGGTACTAGGTGAGGACTTTAGTTTAAAGTGTAACACGAGATTACGATGGAGAGTTTCTTCTTCTTCTTTTTTTTGACAAACTCCAGAGTGTGGGTTTCATGAGAGAGACGAGGAAACGGTCGCAGAATGTAGTGAAGTTCCTTTTGGGATACCTAAGACACAGAAACATGAGAACTGTTCCGGAAACGGGGTTGGACCCAAGAAGTCAACAACTTGGGTCTTGTTTCCTTTTGTTGTTGTTTCTGCCTGTTGCACATTTGTTTTTCAAAGCAGTAAAAAAAAAAGAAAAAGTGCTGTAGGCCAATGAGCAGGATATCACTTTATATGTGGAGAGGAGACTTCCCTCGGTTGTGTTTCAAAGTTTCTTAAAAAGTGGGCATTTATCAGAGACGTGATGGTTCCGTTTGTTGCCACGTTTGTTGCCACGTTTGTTGCGTTGTCCGTGTTGTCTTTGCCCGTTGGCTAGAGCTCCTCCTTTTCCACACTACACGCAGCTCCACCGGACTAAAACCTCCATGAAACCTCAAGACAGATTACTTGAAGTTATTTAAAACCTTTTTGCAGAATCTTTATGTTCTCTCTTGCGCTAGCCGTGCCAGTTACATTGTACATAACAAATATATTATCAATATGGCTAACTGGTTGTTTGTGCTAGACTATATGTAGCCTTCTCTTTTTTTTCCTTTTTCATTTCTGAGCTATTGCTATCTGTAAATAAGCCTGTTTGTAAATACTCATCAGAGAAACAAAGAAAAAACACAATGTATGACATGCCTTGGTTATTGTGTTATGTTTTTTCTTTTTTTTATAAGTCTTATAAAAATGTAAAGCTCCACGATTGTGTTGTGGTTTTTCATTTAAAGCCGAAAGTGAAATGATTTTCTCAGTTGAAAACGTTTTTCTCGTGTATTACGTAATTGTTTAGGATTGAGGTTATTGGGAAGGGGGACAGAAACCCAGAATGCATTCTGTCTCCCGCGTGCAGTTCCCCGTCGACCACACTAGATGGAGGTGTTGGGTCATGAATCATAAACCACTCTTAACAATCAAAGGAAAGTTCTGAGGATACAGACTTCTCCTCCAGTGACACATCAGTTCAAAGATTTCTTCTTTCTGGATGAAGGCCAGACGGAGCTGCATGAAGGCGCCATCACATCAAGTGCTACAACTACACAACAAACAAGTCTCCAACTTACATGGACAACGCAGCCTGTGTGTAGTAGAGGCATGTGGAACCGTAGTACATCAGGCACAACTCTATATATATATATATATATATATATATATATATATATATATATATATATATATATATATATATATATATATATATATATATGTATGTATATATATATATATATATATATATATGTATGTATATATATATATATGTATGTATATATATATATATGTATGTATATATATATATATATGTATGTATATATATATATATATGTATGTATATATATATATATATATATATATATATATATATATATGTATGTATATATATATATGTATGTATATATATATATGTATGTATATATATATATGTATGTATGTATATATGTATGTATGTATGTATGTATATATATATATATATATATATATATATATATATATATATATATATATATATATATATATATCGGTAAACTAATGTCAAACCACATTACATTCAAACCAGCACCGTTAGTAGCCTCGTGCACGCTTCCCCCCACGCGCTACTCCGCTAACAGTGAAAGTCACGCTGTTTAGTGCCACGTCACGCTGCGACCGTGGTGACGTCATCGGCTACGGAGGCTGCCAGGACTCGCGTCCACATTTTTCACAGTTAGACCCCCAATGAAGGCTTTCTCAGAGGTTAATTTGCTACACATTACAACAGCATTGTACCGCACTCTATTGTGAAAATAGTGTTTTTATTTCCCACAGTTAGATCTTCATTAGACTTTTCATTGAGACCTGTTCACCTCATGAATGGTGAGACAGTTCTGATGGACAGGTGACACCTAGCATCAGCGTTTTAATGGGTGCCAACGGAATAGTTGACTAGAAAAGCACTATACAAGCAGTTAATTAACATTTACTGTAAATATAAATTCAATTCTAATACAGTTTGTAACGGATCCCCGTAAATGAAGTGGCGTGAAACTTACTGCTGTTGAAATTAATCCTTTATTGTTTTCCGTAGGGTCACAATATATTCCTTAAACTTGTAATCTGTCACCACGGTAAGAGCTTTAGCCTCATACGGGTCCATTGAACTATTACACTTTTAACTGTTTAAACGCGCATCTGCGTAACAGGATTTTTAGCCGTACCGTCAAGCTCACATTCAAGCATTAAACAAGTCTGCGCTTCCTTTTGACCTTTTCAAAATAAAGATGTTTTCAGAATAAAAGTCTGGTTAATCTATTACAGAAAAAGTAGCATAACAATGTCTATTCATTATTCTAACAATGCAGTGTCATTTAGGAAATAAGACAAATACAACACAATCAACCCAAACTAATAAACCTTTCATGGGGTTATCTACACAATTCTTTTCAGCTTCCTTTAAAATAAATATATCGATCAGATGCGTATTTATGTTCCCATTCAGAGAAAACCAGAACCTTTTGGTCTAAGTGGAGTTTTCCGGCCTCATTCAAACTGGAGAATTAGTGTAGTAGCAGGCGTCTTCCAGCAGATGGAGACATAAACCATGTTTTCACAAGACTCAGGAAACATGGTGGAGTTCAACCAAAGATGATTCAGAGACATTGGAGTAGCCATTAGCAGCGTTGATTTGGCCTCTCTCACAACTCATGTCGGGCATTTATGCTTATGTATAACAGATTATTTTTATTCTCTTCTTCGGCTGATGGTTCAATGAGTTTGGTCACTCCTGCTGCGGTTAAGCTAGCCGCTATACCTGCATCTGGATCCGCCTCCTCTTCCTCCTCGTTTCCTCCTCACGTGTCCAAAATGCACAAAACTCACGTTAACGTCGCCGTGTTTGTCGCCTCGGGGCTCTGGGTCACGTTGCGTGTCTTCAGTCGACGTGACAACGTGCAAAACGTTACCAGCGCTAACACTAGCTCGCATTAGTTAGCATTAGCACAAGTAGGACAGTGAACCTCTAACTGGCGAGTTTTATTTCACAAAGTGAACAATTATTTGTCATGCATCAAACCCAAAGGATGTATCTCATGGCGGCTCCAATAATCTGTTAAAATCATACATGAAAATTGAAATGAGACGTGATGAAATAACTTATTTTATTTATTCAATTGTTTTACTCTGGTTTACAATATACTTTTTCATTTAGTCTTTGTATAATCTTACATACATTGTCTTAGGTCTTACATGTCTTTAATTAGTATTGGTCATTTTGGAGCTCTGTACCGTTCACATCAAAGTGTTTCCAGTAAAAAGCCTGTATTTCTAATCTCCACAGCGGGGTTTCGTTTATACGCTGCATCACACAGACTCACACATGCAGTGCTACCTAATGCCGGCTTTAAAGAGGATTCAGGGGAACATCCCCACGGTTTAGTGGTTTTGGTGAATACAGTTACTCCCAGGGACCACAGCGGTCCCCGAAGCGCTGCAAACATGGCTCTGAAATAGTAAATGTTCAATTCAATATCTGCTGTGTCATTTGCAAGTTCAATGCAGTTTCAATATCAGTATGGGGATGGAACGACAGGATGCGAACCACTTTGTTTTCCACAGTACTCTCGTCCTCTGCCTCTCACAGATAGACCGACCAGTAGACGACATTGAAGAAGAGGAAGGAGAAGGGGAAGAGGGCCCGTGCGTAGAGGTCGACGCGCTTGGCGGCAGCGGGGATGACGGGCTTGGGGGGCGCTGGTTTCTTGTTGGCTTTGTCCTGGGACTTGAGGCCCCCCAACACCTCAACCACTTTACCGTAACAGTCAAAGTTTGAAAGCTCAAAGTCTCGGGGGAGGGATCCCACGATGCTGAAGTCGTTGGAGCGAAGGTCCGACTTGGAGGTGCAAACTTTCTTACAGCGGGTTTCTACCACCTGGTCAGAGACAGAGACGGACACCGAGTCAGACCATTTGATAATGTCACTTTAAAAAAAAAAAGAAGAAGAGCCCATTATCATCGTTACCCTACATTGAGGTTTGCCGATGTCTCTTTGCATTTGTAACGACACACAGTCTCAGAAAAATAAGCCTGTTGCTTTACATGATATTTAATTTACTCTGTTGATAATAATATTCTCTTTCACATGCGATGCCACAACCACAAATAATGTAAGCGACAGAACTGTGTCCAGGCACGCTGCTGGCCTCCTCTGCTGCTCTCCTTCAGGGTGCTTCCCTTATTTCCCCCCGTTAAAGGATTTTATGGGGGAGTTTCTCCTGTTCCCATGTGAGGGCCCTGGCCCAGACGGCGTGTCCTATGTTGTAACATATTGTAAAGTTCTTGAGTTGAGTTGCTGAGTGGCGTTCACCTGCAGAGTGTTGACGTGTATGGGCGTTCCACCGGTCCCGTTCACCGTGTTGTTGGCTTTACTCGCAGCCTTCCCTTCTTTCTCTTGCAGCGCTCTCTCTTTCTCTGCCATTTTGGCTTTTTCCTCCTCAATCCGCCTGGGACTGTTCAGCATCACCTAGAGAGAAGAGAGAGAGAGAGAGAGAGAGAGAGAGAGAGAGAGAGAGAGTGAGAGAGAGAGAGAGAGAGAGAGAGAGAGAGAGAGAATGGATTTTGTGAATTTGGCGGGCACAGCTTGCCTCCAGAGATACTGATAACCTTTTAAATTTCCAATCACTTGATGTCCAAAAGCTTTTCCTCCACTCTGAGTGTGTGTCCTGTAAGTTGTGTGTGTGTGTGTGTGTGTGTGTCTTTCTGCCTCCTGTTGATGCTGAGCCCTCGGTGCATAGCCACAATAACACAATCCTATTTCTCCTCAAGAAAATACTTTCTGCACAGGCCGAGTTTTGACTGATTTCCTCATTATTGAAAATTATTATTAACTAATTAACTATGGGCATTTCCTCTGGTTGCTGTCTTCTGTATTATTCAGTCCATTTGTGTTGTGTCCTTTAACAATCACACCGTTTTATTGGGAGAGTCTTAATAAACTTTGTGTAACGACAAATTCATAATCATCCGTGCCTCGTTGCACATTTGGCAAACGAAGGATCCGTTGAGTTTCATCCGTCTTTGTGCGAAACCAGTTTGACTTGTTGTGTGTTGGTACCAATAAATCTGCTGCTCTCAGGAGTTATTTCTTACTGCAGCTTGTGTTATTCCCAAGAAGAGGTGAGAGGTCACCGAGAATACAGAATGATAATCACTTGTTATTTTTTACAGTACACCTCCACATGTAAAGGGAAGAAACAGCATTTTAAATCAAGCTCTCTTCTTTCACTCCTCTCTGTTTTTATACTTCCACAGTGTGCTATTGTTGTCAGTGACATCACTCAAACTTGTTTTCGTGACTGATATTTTACCTTCTCATCCACAAAGTATTAATTTGAAACTATTTAAAAGTCTCCAGCTCCATGGATGAGAGAGGACTTTCCCCGGCTCCTGTTGCTCGATTCTTCTTCCCTTGATGGGGGTGGTGATGTCCTGCGTGTGTGTGTGTGTGTGTGTGTGTGTGTGTGTGTGTGTACAGTTGTGTGTGTGAGTGTAAGCACTGACCTGCACCACAGCGTATTCCACTAGTGACGAAAAGCCAAAAAGTAGACAGGTGATGAGCCAGATATCGATGGCTTTTACGTAGGAAACCTTTGGCAGCTCCGTCGCCAAGAGCATACTCTCACTGGACAGAGAGAGAACCGACAAAATACCTGAAAACACACACACACACACACACACACACACACGTTGAGATGATGTCAACATGTCATTTACCATCAACTTGATTGTGAGATAGCGTGACAAAGGTGTGTCGATGAATCGATGGATTTCTGGCCCGATGAGGGCGGAGTTCAGAAAATCAATCATAAATTAAATGTTTTCCCAATTAGGATCCTTATAATCTGCCCTGAGATGAACCTGAAGATGGTAAACAGAGAATAAATCTATCTCTTAATGCGTCCTTTAAGATCGCTCTACCTCTATTAAGCCTCAATCTTCATATCTGATGTGCAATAACCGTTTAATAAGCGAGGAAACAGCGCGCAACATATCACTTTAGTCTGTAAAAACTATTTTCCACCTCGTGCTGCAACGGGGATGGAGGAGGAAAAAAAACAAACATTTAGATAGATAGATAGAGAGATAGAGAGAGATAGATAGATAGATAGATAGATAGATAGATAGATAGATAGATAGATAGATAGATAGATAGATAGATAGATAGATAGATAGATAGATAGATAGATAGATAGATAGATAGGATCAGAGGTTTCAATCCCAACTGTGCTAATTTTGTTCTTAAAAAAAATAAAAATTTGGGGATTGAACACCCTGGCGTGCCGGATCCGGCCCGCAGGCTGTATGTTTGACACCCCTGGTCTCATCTCATCTCCCGAGGTCAAGGTCACCGTAACAAAACTGAAATTACTGAAATAAATAAATACATTTGTGTCACCTTCCCCCCAGCCCAATTTCGAATTCATCTTCAAAATTCGGCCATAAGACGCTCATCCGCCCTTTATTAGACGGGCATCAGAATCTGTTCTGGAAAAGCATCCTGATGAGGTGTGGGCAGGAACACTTGCACCTGTGATTGACAGCATAATAAAGTCAAATCCATCAGTAACTCACTGCTGCTGGTCTATGTCTGAAAGGGGCTTATGTTGTCCCAGGAATAAAGTGGCACACTAGCTGTAATGCAGAAGGGAAATTGGCAAACATCCACTCAAACGTTAAGTCTCCCAGCACTGACAGAAGAAGAGATTAGGTTCTGCCTCTGGCAACCAGTAAACGTGGCTTGGACAATCTCTGCACCACTTTAGCCGGGATTTCTCTTGTCTTTACCTTTCATTACCTTTGTTTCCTTTGTCCACAAAGACAAGATGACAATCCATTTGACAGGCAACAAAGACACGTCATTATTTTTGGAGGGCCCACACGGTCACCAACTGCACCCCCTGAATGAATGTCATCTTCAAAAGCGACATTTGCAGAACAAATCAAGGAATGTCGAACGGGTTCAGCGGCAAAAAACTGATTAAAAAGATGAAGCTAAAGCCTACAGATCTGTGTCAAGTGAACCATCACATCACCACCAGGACCGGAGGCCCCGACCTGAAGGAACCTGTAAAGCCCCCGAGGTCAGTATTCACTGTTAGGATCATTAAAAAGCCAAAGCAACACTTTTATACATTTGTGCTAGTGCTGGTTAATGATGCGCTAACATGCTCCGCTAATGTTAGCTCCCCTGTAACGATACGTTTTTAGAAATCTTTGATACAAACAAGTATCGCTATTTAACTACGTTTACTATCTTGAAATCCTGAAACAATTTCATGAGTCTCTGACCGGCGTTGGAGGACTCTGGTCAGAACCGATCCATGCTACACTCTGATTAGCTTCGGTTAGCAACGCTGTATCCAACCAGCTAAACGTGGTTATCTTTCTCTTCAGGGTCCTTTTACTTCCTGCTGAGTTTTCTTTCCTCACTTTCTCTCCACTGTCTTGTTGCGTTAACTCCTGTATTCATGACCTGGAACCTTATACATTCAGGAGCTATTGTTGCCCAGTTACAATCCACAGAGTGACCAAGTCTAGAAATAAAAACGACACGTTTATGACCAAGCGCTGCAGGTGATCCATCATGGGATTTCCTCTAGAGAGGAAGTAGAATACAATAGTTTCTCTCCTGATTGGAGCATGCGCTGTTGAAGAATGGAGTACTTTGCATGGTGGACATGGATTATAAACATGACTACATGAGACTTTTAGAAAAGTCCCTCAGTGTGAGGGCTATCCAGTTGAGGTACACCCTCAATTCTCAGATGAAGAAACAACTTTTTCATGACAAACGTAAAACATCATTCAGCAAGGACAGGGATATTTGGCAGAAAACCACAAAACTCTGTGAGTGTGTGTGACTTTTGTAAATAATTAAAGATTGCATACTTGAAAGCAAATTGATGCGAATACAGCATGTAAAATGTACATTTGTGGTACTAACCCAGTGGCACCCTCGCAGCTGAGGCATCAGGGTTGATCCAGAACGCTAACCAGGACAAAACCACGATCAACAGAGTCGGTGCGTAAACTCCCATCAGGTAGAAACCAACCTGCCGACGCAACGTAAAGATCACTTCAATGCAGGTGTAGTACCCTGGAGACAGACAGAGGACAACCATTTGTATAGTTTGTGTAAGGATACAGCAGACTTTGTCTTCACTTTAACAAAAAAGACTTGGTTATTACTGTGTAAAAAAACATACCATTTTAATAATGTTGAAGTTTTGGGTGCTTGAACAAATAACCGGCTTGGTTTGGATTTAAGTGAACTTTTGTTTGTCAGTGAGTTGGCTTTGTCATTTTAACCTTTTGGAAACTGTGCGTGAAAATCCTCCTCCTCCCATTTTAAGTCCCAGCATGCCCCGTTAAATTAATCTTTTGAGATAGAATACATAATTTTTCTATTTATGAACCGACTGACAGTTTTTTTTGACTGAAACTCCTTCCTAACGTGCCACAGCTTTGTTTTATGTGTTTGTTGCAGATTCAGATTCTTTAGGTCCTAATATTTTCTAAAAGGTGTCTTATTGACGCTCCAGGAGGCATTTTGGGGGATTCTGCCTCATATCATGCTGGATGTTTATAGTTACCATCAAATATCTTTTAAAAGTGATTTCTTTTTTTTAGGTCTGGAGCCAAAATTTGTTCCACAGTTTTCCACAGCTTAAAGGATCTGTTGTAAGATGAATACACCGTCACAATTTATTTAATGTTACCAGACGTATCCTTTAAGACAGGGCTCAAACTGCCGGCCCCCCTCCCAACGGCCCACTCCAAAATGCCAAATTTGTCAAATTTTATGGGCCACACATTGTATTTTATTTCATTACTTTTGTTGTTGTTTCATAAAAATTCAAACTACAACCTCAAAAACTAAATTAAATATTTTTTGGAAAAATGTAGTTTGGTATAGAATAATGGGCAAAGGTCAAAGGTGCACACGACAGAGCAAGAGAGCAGGCTACGCGTGGCTTTGCTGGTTGTTTGGCTGCGAACAACAAAATGGATGATGGACACAGACAGTGTCACGAAATATGGACGTTGCTCGTTTTTGAATGAAGTTTGATGGAAATGCCACATATGCAAAGAAAAAGTAGTTGTTTTAAAGGAATATAATCGACTAAATAACTCGACTAAACATGGAGAACAGTATGAGAAACCTCTCTCGGAGACAAGCCTTTTTCATGAGGCCGAGAAGGATGCTGACGCTGCGGTCAAGGCAACTTGTGTGTGATGAGCGAGTTAATCGCCAAGGCGGGAAAGCCGCTCACCGAGGAGCAGTATCTGAATGACTGTTGTGTCGCTGATAGTCTGTGTCCAGAAAAACAGGAGCTTGTTCAGCAATATGTCTCAATCGGTCAAACGCAGTGGCAGAGCGGATTAACGAGCCCTCGAGAGACATTTGGTTCGAGTTAGGCGAACAAGCCAGAGGCTGCGCCGCATCCTCTGTGACGCTCGACAAAACCGACAATGCTCAGCTCGCCATATTGATCAGAGGCATTAACGATCGAAGAATTGCTGAGTTTGTGTCCGATGCACGGTCGCACCGCAGCCAAATGGGGGAAAAAAAAAAAAACGTTCTTGTCGGACCTGAGCGTTGAAGCCACATTGAGTTTGAGCCCCCGGCTGGAAGGACTTGTTTCCCTGAAAACCCCAAAGCTCGTGTCAAATCCGTAACTTCATATCAAGCTCACTCAGTCACAAATGAACAGGTGCCACCCAGCCAGCGTGCTCGTGCTACATGCTTATGCGGCATATTTGTGTGGTTCGTCAGTGCAGCAAACTTTGGCTTCTGAGGTCAAGACTTTGGTGGTTGAGCAGAAAGCTGAACTAGGTGGTTCCCAAATGGGGGTGCTTGTAGGCACCTTCGGAGGTATTTGAGATTCAAAAATCCTTAAAAAATTGTTCTTTAATAAATCTGAAATAATATAAGTGTAAGTTCTTAAACTGAATTGTGTATATTGTATATTAAATCAGAGACTGATGGCACAATGCTGTGTGTGTTGTTTTTTTTTTTAAACTAAAAGTGCTTTGCACTGGTTTAAGCGGTACATCACTGAAAAAAAGGTTAGATGTTATTATAATGTAATTTGAATGAATCAAATCAAATCTATTAATTTTGTAATTGCACTATGATAGTTTTACATGCCATTAAAAAATGCATTTAAAGTTAAATCCCAATGCTAGAGTTTTCCCATACACATTTCTGGTACTATACCAAAATTATTAAATGTTAAATAAAAAAATAAAATGTAGTGATAATCTCAATGATAAATATAAAGCAGCAGTTAAAGCAGTAAAGAGTGAACTGTTAGCTTTGTAGTGG
>NW_027175998.1:2205000-2325000 GCF_023055335.1 Clinocottus analis | reverse complement strand
GAAATATAAAAAAAGCACACAGAAACATTTGGTCCTGTGTGGCCACCATCTTTCCCCAAACATTACCTTGAAAGTTGGGTCTTATTCTGGGGTCGTAACTGACCATCAGACGGTTCAAGATGTTGGAGGTGGAGTTCGGAGGGACCTGGGCCAAGTCTTCTGCAGTCAACTCGCTGTTAAATTGGAATAAATATGATTAACGCACACATTTGAAACACTTAGGAAGCTTTTTAGAGTAAAACAGGGTGAAGTGCATTATAATGTGCCTAATGACAGCAAAGCACGAACTGTCCTCTGTGTTGCTCGGCTCGAAAACACTCTAAAAAGGAAAAATAGCTAAATGTGGCAAACAGAACGAAGCCTGAATCAAATATTTACATGAATACAACAATGGCTTCCAAGAAAACCAACATCAAGACTATCTTTTTAAATAAACTACATCATTTGTCAGTATGACGTCGAAGAGTAAAAGCAATATTTGTCCAGTGACTGGAGAGCGTTGATAACGTTAACATCCGTAAAGTCTTCAAAAGGTTTCCATATGTGCTGAGACCCACAAACTACATTCGGACGTTTGGTGAGATTCTCGCAGCAGAAATCTCTCAAAAACAGAGAGTTAGGCCCAATCCCAATCTCCACCATTACGGACTCAAATTGTGGAGTGCATGACGGCTCTGTGGCGGACATTTTGAGCCCTTTATGAACCCTTTCTGTAAGTCAACATCAGATGCTGACTTTGCCAAGGGGAATTACCCACAATGCATTGCAATGTAAGGTTAAACACGCAGGTAAACAAGGTAATCAAAGAGGGCATTTAGCCCGATAAAATACATTTACAACATTACGGATTAAAAATGGAAAATGAAAACACATGAGGCCAAAACAATTGGACAAAGCCAACAGTTTGTATTTAGTTTGAATCCAGATCCTGGCTCTTCATTGGACGAGATGCACAGAAACTCAGGAGAGTTTCCTGAATGATAGTTGTGTTTCCTGTCAGCTTTATCGTACTCTAAGCGTTTCTGTGTGTTGTGAATCAGACGGACTGCTGAGTCCTGTTTATTGCTGTGTTGAGACCACCTCACTCACTGGACTCGCTCCGTGTTTCAGTGTTGATCACTTTTACATTGATCGTGTTGTCTCAACATTGATTGTGTTGTGTGCTTGGAGGACCAGGACTCGGGCCAAAGACCCAGAGATTGCGTGCCGAGCTCCTGAGCGATAAAGGCTCTTTGCTTTGAAGGTCTTCCCCTCTCAACCCCCACACCTACACACAGGCTTGCCTGTTGGTCTTCATGCCCGTTTATTGCGGATGTAGTGGTCAAGACTGTTAATTGATTATTGATCGGTATTGCTGAAGTTATATCAGCTTTATGTTTTTTTTTTAAAGAGTTTTGTTTGTTGGGCTTTTATTGAATCAATTGTATCTTTTTCTCTGGTGTCGTGGTTTGGAAACCTGTTTTTAAAGAGCAGAACTCTGCATCAGAAAACCAGCGTTGTTCCAGCAGCCATCATGCAGGTGAAAAGATTATAATTTTTACAGCACTGATGTGCAGCTTTGAATACATTTATCATGTTTGTCTGGTTGTCTGTGTTTGTGGTAATGAATGTCAAGATGGTTCCCTTGTTTTTTCTACTTTATTGCACCCTCGGGTACCAATAAAGTAACCAAAACCAATATCTGTGTGTGTGCAGATATGATGTGATACCAGCTGGGTGTGTCGGCCAGCAATGAAATGCAATGTGGGACAGTACCGGTTTACTTTATAATGTTGTTTCTTGTTTTGTTTTTTTCCCACAGCCAGAAACATCACGAGTGCCACTCGGACCAGCTCACGAGAAGACTCTGGACCACGCAGACTATTCCTTTCATCTTGTGGTCAACACAACCCAACTTGCATCCACGCCAGCGAGGCCCACGTCCACGGAGTGGCAGAAGCGATTCGAAATGAAATGAAACGGTGCTACAGGACAAAATTAGCGAAGCTAATCGTTGTGAGCGAGCTTTCAAATCCATCCATCCATTATCTGTATCATATTCAGGGTCACGGGAGGGAGTAGGGGGGGGGAGCTGGAGCGGATCCCGGCTGACATTGGCCGACGGCAGGGTTCGCCCCGGACAGGACGCACGGGGATGACACAACATGACCCAATCACGCTCAGCATCAATTATCCAAAGCTGCATGTCTTTGAGAAAGCTGGCGAACCCGGCGGCGGCAGCTCACGCTAACGCAGGGAGACCACGCAGACTCCACTCAGGAGGGCCGGCCAGCCCGGGGATCGAACCCTTTCTCCTCTCGCGGTGAGGTAACGGCGCTAATGGATTATACAAGTTAACCACTATTGATTCGGCAAAAGAAGATGCAATTAAAACAATGAAAGAATCTAGAGGTGTCATTGAGATGAGAGTGGTTCCTGCACGCCCTGAGTCTGTCTGCAGACTCAGAGAACATCTCCACATGCTGAGAGGAAATAGACCTCAGAAAGCTCTCCATCGCTGCTCTGCCGGTTCTTATTCTGGTCTTGTGTCACAGACCCGGAGACTACATGAGGACTGTGCTGGCCACCTTAAAGAGAAAGAGACTTACAGAGAAGAGAAAATATATTATGAGATGGGCCAGTATGCTGTAATGACCCCTGCCGCTCTCTCTCAGCGGGGAGAGAGAGCCGGAGAAAGATAGAACCTCCACGTCGGAGACAACTAGGCTCAAAGATACCGGAGGAGCCGCTGAAAACTGTTTCCCGGGATGAGAAATGGAAAAATACAATCCAAGCAAACTACTAATGACATCCCACAGGATGCAAAATGCTGAGTTTCCAAAGAGGAGCCGTGGCCGCTCCATCCAGAGCAACCTGCCATCTGCTCATCAGGAAGAACCGTCAGTGACAAGAATGCATATTCAGATGTAAATGTGTTTTTTGTTACTACAACTAAATACGTGTTATACAAGTCAAGAAGTAACATTACATAATGATAGTAGATTTACTTCATATGAGTTACTCCATGCTCGACTAATTGGGAAATTAATAAACATTAAACATTTTTAGATGCTTTTTTTGTTAAACTCAATGCATTAGACGTATTAGAAAAATAAATAAATAAATAAATAAACATGCTTTTTTTTTCAAAAGAAGAGTGCAAAAAGAGAAAGAGGAAAGGGAAGAAAAAAAAAATTGAAAAAAAAAAGAAAAGTTAACAGATCCTATCCTATTGTAGCTGGCACAACACATTTTAAAAATGTATGGTTCAAGCCCTTGTCAACATCCCACATACTAATGAGACACCTTTTTGGAAAGAAAACCTTGATATATTTTGAACATATTTAATTGTATCCATCACCAGCAGCCACCTTCTGCCATTTATTTGGTGTATTACATCACACATATGTAGCCCTTTAACTCTTAGGATGGGGACCCTTTTATATCAGGTCACAAGGTACAAATCAAGAAAAGAACATGGTATGAATCCACCCCAAAAAAGAAACATGTTAGATATCAAGTTACACAATAATATGCAATCCCCCGTCTACAACCTGGAGGAACTTCTCTCACTCAAGCCGCAACGCTGACCCGAATTTGCATATTTGATCATATTTGGAGATTTACATGCATGTGATTGGTCCGTTAAACAAGTCCTGTAAAGGCTGTAAAAGCTGGTCAAAATATTAGCACTACGTCAACTTTGAATAATTCTCAACTATCATTCGGTTTTAGGTCTAGGGTCCAGATACAACGGCGTCTGGGTCCGGATCCGGACCGCGATCCGTGATCCGCCTCTTAGTGACTCATGGTTTAGGGGGATGCACATCCTCCTCAGCTCCATGGCAGCGTACTATTCACTGACATGGATCCCGCCTCTTTTAATGCATTTACAGTCAGCGGACAATCCTCCCTTTCAGACCACAATCAAGTAAATGTGTTCTATAATCTCTCTGGTCGAACCCTGTAATCTGTATGATTGACACTCATAGAGGAGCTCCAGACAGCCGAGACACATTCACCGCGGCTTTGAAACTCATCTAATCCAATGAGAGAGCAAACTCAATATATGTAAACCAGGACATTGATGACATCAATGTGTTGCATCTCATTAGGTTAAAGCTGAACCGATAAAACATGACGGAAGCTTTCAAAAGGCAAAACGCTGACAAACGGTTTGATCAAGAATCAGTTTTCAAGTTTATTTACTGTTCACACGTTTAAGTATTCTTCATTGAATAAAATAAATATATGAATACAAATCCTCTGTATGAAACAGCGTTACATATTGAGTTCCTGCGGTAATTATGCCACCGTATAATAAACATAGACACATGCACTGAACTAAGCCTTTCTTTAATTAGCTTAGTTCTCTTTAATTCTTTAATTAACATTTCCAGTATGACAGCTCATGTGTAAGCTGCTCACAACTCCGGTCTGTATCAAAACGCTTATTAATACTAGTAATATAACAATACTGTCACTTTTTAAATGGCTTAACTTTCAATAAATGACGGATGTTTGCTACCTTTGTCTGCTACCCTTTGGCATCATGGGAATATGATTTCAGGCCAGCCAATCAGCTCCTTCCCAACTAAAAACTAATTTCTCATTCATTATGAATGAGTGCTAATCATGATTATTATTATTATTACTTCCGTGGTAAATTACAAGCTATTGATTGAGTCTACACACAGACACACAGACACACGCGAAAAGCGAAATTAAGTTGTGCAATAACTTTATGAGAGAAAAATGAGATCGGCTGGTTCTATGAACTCAAATGTCAAAGCAAACTACGCTCTTGCTTTATAGTCAATTAAAATTGTCAATACACTTAATAAACAGATCAGAGTCAGGTTCTGTGTTTCATAATGCAACTTTTATTTTATGAATTACTTCTGAACAAACGGACATTTTAAAATCATTAACCGGTTTCGGATTCAGATTCTTTAACAAGTACGTATACCAAGTACAACAATTCTAGTACAAATACAAGTTCAACATTGAAAATGCGGACAACAAAACTAAACACACACACACACACACACACAAACAAACAGCCATCTACTGCTCAAGGCCCCTCACAGGTGCCATCACCTGCGTCAGTTGACTTACTCTCGTGTCACAGTGAGCTCTAACGTATCCCACAGCATCATTTATTCATATCTTTTATAGTTTCTGAAAAAACACAGCTGTGTTTTGCAGCACTGCAGATTATTGTATGTCTATAGCTCTCTTATGCACACTCATATGCTCAATCGTTTTTTCCCCATTAAAACTATTTTAAAATGTATGTTTCTGCCCATATCATTTTCAAACTAGTGTGACTCATACTCTGTCACAGAGAAAAAAAGGTGCAATCTGGAACTGAAACGGCGTTTATTCTAAAAGAGGAGCATCCTGATTGGAGCAGAAGGTTTAATTAAAGCCGGCAGGAAGGGGCGTGTCCACTTACAATCTAAAGTCTGCTCTGACATGGTTCTGTAGCCAATGAGGGGAAGCTAAAACTGACCTTTTTGACATGTCACCGCAGGCCTGACCCCTCCAATGAATCTTCACAGTATGGGGGAGTTTGTGTGACCCTGGGAGCTGTGTGGTCAGAGCGAAAGCTCCTGGTAGGATCTCGTAAGACAAAGTGGGAGGGTGGGGAGAGGGGCCGACCCGAGAGCGATTCACTGACCCTCTAGGAGTCGTCGCAAAAGGAGTTAAAAGGCCTGTGCTGGTGTCGTGCTGTTCTAGTCTTTCGACCACTCAAAGCACTTTCAAAAAGCAGTTGGGCGAGAGTGAGGAGCTGCACAGGATTATGTATTGATTCTTTTTTTGGGGAATACTTTGTTTAAATGGTAAATTGACTGTATTTGTATCACACTTTTTCTAGTCTTCCGGGCACTCGAAGCCCTTCAACACCACAAGTCATCGTTCACTCATTCACACGCTGATGACCAACAAACCAGGACTCTAAGTCATCAATCACACCCAAGCAGACGCCACAGGAACAGCCCGGCAAAAGCAATTTGGGGTTAGTGTCTCGCTCAAGGACACACGGACATGGACGAGTGTAGCCGGGGATCAAACCACTGATCCTCTGATTGAAGGTTGACCACTGATCCCCCCCTACCCCCCTAGTCAATAACTGGAGTCAAAAAGTCATTAACAGCACAACCGATTTCCAATGAGCCTTTCATGTATAAGTAAAATGAGAACATCAATCAGTTTAATTTCTGTCCTTTAAAGCCTTTTTAATCGATATGTTTGATTGGGAATGGTGAATGGACTTGTACTTGAAGAGGGCTTTTCTAGTCTTCTGACCACTCGAAGCACTTGAACACTACTTGTCCGTTCATCCATTAACACACCGAAGGCCTTCTCGACAAAGCATCAGCTCACTGTTTTGGTTTTATGGACCGCTGATTTACTGCTACGGCTCATTCTCATCAAACAGTCTGAACACAAAGGCTTTTATTTGCTTCATCTATACAGAAAGAGATACAATGGCAGCTTGTGAATTCAGGAGACGTAATGTTTTGGAGCTATTGAATATGTTTTGTTTCAAAGTAAAGCCGGAGAACTACACCATCGGTCTTATTTCATTCAAGTAACACATTTTACATGCTCGGTCACTTTTAAACACCCGTTTAGCAGATTCAATCTTACAAATATTTACATTCAGGATCTAAAAATGTCTGGAATTGTAGGAGTGGAGGCATTAAACTTGGTCTCGGCTGAGTTTTTCCCCATATCAACTAATAGTAAACTCTACTGTAAATCTGCATTTTGAAGCAGATATTAAAGTAAACAATATATACTGAAGTCTAGTTTGTTGTTTTTCTTGTGCTGCAGGCCCTTAGCAATGGATTTTGTACTGAAAAATGCAGACAAATATGGTGCAACCACTAGATAGGACCAAGCTGTGTTACTATAAAGCCCATTTAGGACCCGTCATCAACACAAAGCTCCTCCTGTAGGTGTTACCCATGTTTGTTACACAAATGTATTTATTAATGTGCACTGTCGCCTTCTCAAATACAGCATTATTTAGAGAGTGCTGCGTTCAGGAGCACCTCATCGGAGCTGCAGGTCACTCTGATCACCTGTAAAACATGGCAGTTTGAGTTACATTATACTGTAACATAATGGCATCACGGAAGCAGCTACAGTGTAAAAAGGATAAATACATTTGATCAAGTATCGATGAAGAAATGAATTACACAGAGCATTTCACAAGGAGTGCAACGAATGTTATGTAAACCGCCAGCTTCTGAACTCAGTGCACATAGTGAGAGCGAGGTCTGCTGTCAGCGTTTCAGTGTGTATGTTACTCTGTAATATCACAGTGTGTCTCCATCCTAGTAACTTAACACACACACTGTCTGTCCTGCTGCTTGCTACAGCCAGTGTTTCACACTTGTACGTATTGCTTAGCCTGACACAGACACTGAAACGTTGCAAAGTCTTTTAATTTGCTCTGTGTGGTAGGGAAGCACCGAGAAGTGGTCGACACACTTAGCTCATAATTCCTCTCACTCGCTACGTTACTCGTTTTTATAGCCGAGAAACATCAGCCTATTTAAGGTTGTCTTGAATTTGTCTTGCTGACAAATTCAAGCAAAGCAAAAGTCTAACGACATGATATCAGTGAGGTTATTTGAGCTCGTGTCTCATTCAGAGGAGCCGAGCTTCCCCCGCATCACTTGCCTCAGTTAGTGACTGGTGCTGACCAATCAAAGCTAACGTTGTGCCAACAAGCGAAGGAATAACCGCTTCTCTAAATCCAATACAGTTTGAGTAGTGTGTTTTCACATCTGTGCCTTCAGGACAGTCAGCCAAGTAAATCTGCACACTCAACAGGGCAGCGAACAAAGCCAGTTGAACTGCATTGCAGTGCACAGTTTCACAAAAAGGCTAAAACAGTTAGCCACATCCAACTGATTACTGTCGTGATTTAACTGGATTCATACGAATGAGCCTTAATGTCCACACGGTCTCTCTCTGTATTACCTGCTGCTTCATTACTTCAGCCTGTGGGCCGACAATCGAAGCTAGCCGCATTAGCAGTGCAGCATGCTAACGTTAAGAGTCTTTTAAATAATCAGTAAGTAAAATAACATACAAATGGCAAAACTTACAGCTTCCACGTTTGAAATGGGGTCGCAGACCGCCAGTACAGATCCATCCAGAGCTTCAGGAAGATGTCACTGACCCCTGTTGAGATTTTTCTATTGTATTTCAATAAAAATCCCTAAAGAAAACTAAAAATAAACTTAATCCACTTGGGGTTCACTCCCTCAGATGATGAAAGGAAGTCACATGAAGACCTTTCTGCTGGTTCATGCAGCCAACAACAGAACAAGTATCTTAGCTCGAGACCCTTCGGGGGTCAGTAGACACGCTGGGGACACATTTGTGTTTTTAATGAAGCAAAAAGTGCATTTTGCTTATCAGGTGACATTTATCAAGCCGTGTTACAAATCTTTCACCTTCACCTTCACAGTTTTAACTTGAGTCCACATGATCTTTCACTAATTTCACATGTGATGATAGCCATGGCCTTACATAGCGTCCATTACAAAGTCTCAGCCCTCGTGGTACGCTTCACTTAGATGTATGACATTTAGAAAGCACAAATAACACTAGACATAAATAAAAGTTGCTTGGGGCGATGCTCTAAACTCATGCATGTAGTGTGATGGTCACAGAAGTGCACGGCCGTATCAACCTGCATCCAGCAACAACCTTCAAAGTGCCCAAAGCTGCCACTTACTAAAGTCGGACCAACTACATTTTCAGACATTTAGAATTTTTGTAAATAAAGATTTATGACATCTCCTCTGAACCCTTTGGTCTGATTGCTAGCAAAGTTCCTATTTGTCGTTATTATTGGAATAACCTTGTTAAAAGGTATGCAAATATTGTGAATTTTCTTTTCAAGATAGTAACTTCAAGGGGGCGTGGCTCTGCAGATAAACAGTACAAAGTCAGCAACTTTTGTCCCAATCGCCAAAAAGACGTGCAGAACATACTCTGACCACCAGAGGGCACTACACTAAACAAATTAAACAATATATTAGAACTCGTGTCTCTAATCATCATAAAACTGGCAGGTTTCATGATAATGTTTTATCACATGTGCAAAACTTTTCTGAATCTGCTTCATAGGGGTTTGCCATCGGTTTCAATAATGTGCATGGGACAGGCCATGAATTAATGACAGTTTGTCTCGACATCACCACACTTGCTGGATATTTTTTATGGAGCTGTTGAAACATGTATCTATCGAGCCAAGACACATATGACTCATTGTGTAATTACAGACATGCTGCATACATTGTTATGATGAAACACAATCGTGTGATTGGTCTCAGCTCTTCTTCAGACAGAATTAAACCAACTGAGGAGACCATAAACACACTTTTTATTGCACTTTTTTTGCACGACATAATTCTTTGGATTAAATCCCAACACAAGAACTATCTATTTAGTATACATATTGGTATTCACAATCCATTTTCAACCATATCTAATTATTATAAGTCACCAAAAAACCTTTACTGTCAGTGTAGAGTGTTATCGAAAGAACGGATACAATACAAACTTATCTAGGGCAAAAGTATAAACATAATGCATATTATCACGCAGCAGAAAATATCAAGACGAAAAGCAAATCTATGAAAATTGTTCAAAGCATTTTCTTTTAGTCTTGGTAGAATTGTCATTGTTGTGCACAAAGAATGTCATACAGCATATGTAATGTACTTGCACATCTTTTAAAAATAATATCTGGATAACGTGACTCTGTGGGGTCGCAGAAAGATAACAAATGTTGAAACTAATGCATATTGAGAAAGGATGAATTTGGACAATACGGTATATTCACTTACGATGGACAGATGACTTCTTTCTTTCCCTTGGATTTTTTGCCGACGGTCGGTTTCCAACAACACAGCAGCAACAGAAGCAAGATTATCGGCCTCAATCCAGAAGCCATGGTACCTAAAACAGAGTAAAACGCTGCCTTTAACACATGCTACATACAATTCAACAATAACCTTAATAACAACGTCAACTTTGGCAACTTTGACAAGTTTTAGGATCCCGGGCCCGCCACTGAAAGAGAGAGGAATCTTTCCTTCTCGTAGCGATCATCAGGGCCTGAGCACAGAAGTGCAGACGCTAAAAGTCCCTGGCACTGAAAGCACAAAGGACCTTTGTTTTTTTTTGTGGGGATTATTATTATTGGGAACAATCACATTGTTAAAGGGATAATCCAAAGCGAACATATCCTGAACATTATGAGAAACACAGTGATTTGGCTTAAGCTTCTTTAGCGAGGGTCCATAGCGCCCCCTAATGTGTGATAGGCCTTAATTGTGATATATTTGCTTAAATATTGACGAAATTTGGTACCTTCATTGCTGACATTATTTTATAACTTGACATATTCTGCATTATCATTCAATAGTGCGGCCCAACCAGAAGTCGGCCATATTGATTTTTTTTTTCATATTCTTTTTTTCAAAACCCCCCTACAGGGTTTATTGACTCTTTATCTAACTCGTTGCAGCTTACAGAAAGTTTACCCGGCGCTGCGGGATTTCATTGTCGCCTGCAGTTCATTTGTGTTGCGTACCCAACAACATCACGTTCAGACCGGAGCAACTTCTCCCACAAAATGGGTCGCCGTACACGGCGGGGAGGGGGAGGTTGCGAGGCAGGAAAGCTCCCGAGTGTAAGGATTTCACGGGGCGGCGTTTGTGTTGCTCCTACGCATCTGAATCTTCTCCACCCAATTGAGCAGAAGTCAAATCATTGTAATACAATGTAAATGCTGTGATTTATATGTGCACGTCACATAAGAATCTCACTATTCATTGTTTTCTAACCAGCAACAGGGGTTGTAATTATTCATGACATAGCCGTTGCCAGGAATCCTACAGTATATTTGTATCCTGTGATTGTCTTACAATGCTTTTTTAATTTACAGCAGTAATAAAATGACAAATATGTTCAATGCATTCTGTTATTAATCCCTCATAACATGTACAATTGACAAAAAAAAAACATTTTAAAATCCAACTGTTTCAGTTGCTGGATGTGTCAGGTTCATATTTCATGACTGATATGTACTTTGGTTATTTTGTATTTGCAGTTGGCTGGCAGGAGAGGAAGGAGTCTGTGTTGTAGAGGGAGCTGGCAGCCACAACAGTGAAGCTGTCCAGCTCCTCGTCGATGCAGGCCTCATGTTGCTATGCAGCCGGTGGCAAGTGTTTGTTTTTCATTGTACGAATGTTGTCAGAAATATGACTGTTATGTGTTGTCATGTTACAGTATTAATCTGATTTGTTGTTTTTGGCTTCCATAGCCTATAAACACAAAGTCTGTCTCTGAGTCGGCGGCTCGCGAGGTAACGCCATTGCTCGGCCAGAGTTTCCTCATTGGTCGTTTACTCGAAGGTGCTTAACCACGTCGTGTGGTGATGTTAATTCATCAAATTAAGATAGGAACAATGAAGACGAGTCAAGATGAGTTACACAATGTTAGATTATTGGATTATTCTCCACATAAGTGATGGGGTTTTGGTGGTGATGTAGAATCTTGTAAATGTCAACAATGAGCAACAAAATGGATTTAAATGCATTAGAAATGCTGCCATCCCAGAATGCATGGTTTTATACTGCAACGACATTGAGATTAAAAAATGTGGTTTTCATGGAAGTCAGTGAGGCATTTTTGGCCACGAAGGTGTCCAGAGGGAGTATTTGACACTACAGGAAAAATACTAATGCAATGAAATCAATGTTGTTGCTAATCTTTGACATTTCCAAAACCCCATCACCCTACTATTTATTATATGGAGAATAATCCAACTTGAAACCCATATGGGAAAACAAAGGTGAGGCCACCATGGAAACTGTGGACAAACCCACTTGGGACCCTTATCTGCAGCCCAAATGTAAACCTTATGGGCCCCACATGGACATGCTGGCTGGGACTTGTTACGCTCTCTAGACACGAGATCATTAGGGTCCTGTGGGAGCGCGGCCCCCACCAGACGGCGTTGTGTTACAGAAGAAGTTATCGGCTGCAGTAACATTTTGCTTCGTAGTGTGTGTAACTTTGTCTTTAAACCCGATGCTGCTCACCTGCTTCCACTTTGTGGGGCGCTGGCCCTACTGCACCTGCCGCTGTGGGCCTATGGAGCTGAACACTCTCAAGACTGTAGGGATGGGAGTGGACTTCAGGAGCAGCTCCCCCACACCGCCCCATCCCCTCTCCGACCAACAATGTGTCTGCTGTGGAAGCCTACAACTTTCTGAGATCCACCATCTCCCATGTGGCTGAAACAAAGGAAGAGGCCTTTTTGGGAGCCCAAAAGGCTGCTTGAACTGCACCAACCCCCATCAGGCGTCAACCTCTCACCGATGTGTGAGATTCGGTTCAGACCAAACAACCGGTGCCTGATTGGATGAGAAAAGTCCCTGTGACACGGCCATGACGTCACCACGGCTATAAATCACTGCTCGCCATGGCTCTGTGCCGCCCATGGGACTCAGGTTGCTGAAAGGAGGTGAAAGCAATGCCGGTCGAACAATAAACAATAGAGACAATGGTTAACTTGCCCCCGTGCTACGGCACTTTAACGTGCAGATGGAAGATCACAGAATGACCAGATTCTTAACGCAGACAGAGCGCGAGCACAGTCACCAAGCCTGGGATCGGAGAAACTCCGCCTCCAAGTTTGAAGAGCACACCAATAACCACAAAACGATCTCAAGTAAGAGGCTTTTGTCCGGGCAGAGATCGGCCATAGTGTGTTTGTGACCTTGTTTTGTTTTGCATTAAGTCAACTGCATTTTACGGACCGCCGAGTTTTACCAAACTGAACACGTACACACACGCTGTTACGCTTATTTCATACACGTATGGAGCGCAAGCGCGGCCTCTGAAGGACGACCCTGCGCAGTCGAGCAGCGTCGTCAATCAGAGGATCGCCGGTTTGACCCACGGCTCTGCTCGTCCACGCCGATGTCCTTGAGCGAGACACTTAACCCCCAAATTGCTCCGGCATGCTGAGCCTGCGGTGAGCATGGCAGCTCCTGTCATCAGCGTGAATGGGTGTGAATGATGACGTGGAGCTGTTGAAGCGCTTTGAGTGGTCGGAAGACGAGGAAAGATCCATGCAAGGAGTCCATTTACCATTTATTGTGTTTTATTCCCCTTTAAATTAATTGCGGCCTCTGTGGAGTATTTCACTAAGTGATTACTTTATGTGAATACGTCCGCCTGCGCGCGCCCCCCACCTCTTTTTCCTCTCTCCTCCGCCATTGTCCGCCATCTTGCTCCTTCTCCCTCCTTTGTCTCGCCCCCCCCCTTCTTCCACACACACACACACACACACACACGCACACACACACACACGCACACACACACTCACACCACGTGATTGTTTGTTGCTTTTAAGTAATACGCTTGTAGTTGTAAAATAGATGTTTTGTTGATTTAATCCGTATTGTTAAGTAAAATAAAGGCTGTTATATTTTCAGCAGCAGTTTTCTGTGATTATTATGTGCATAAGCGTTGTGATAATAGCCGCATGTGCTTGACTTTAAACCTTCACTGTTCACTCTGAACGTGGAGTAGCACTTTGATTTTTGACATTTTGTAGTGAAAACCAATCTTGAGACTCTAGTTTGGTTATCGGTCCCAGGGTTATACCCCGTTATTGTTAATATACAGCATGTTAATACTCCTAATGATATTGATCATTTCATTGATATTATTGATTTAGTTTTCATACTTGCTAATAATGAGACCTGCCAGATCCCAGCAGACACCACCAGGAGAAAAACCCAGCAGAGAATTATCATCCTGCCTCGGCAGCTGCTAACGCCATCGTACACCGACAACATGTACGCACACCATGTACACCACACCATGTACACCACACCATGTACACCACAACGTGTACACCACAACAATGTACGGACTACATGCCACTGGTTCAGCCAAACAGGGCAGGAACAGACGACAGCGGACCGTCAGGACCGCAGAGGAGCACGTTCCATTCAGGACTAATACACCTGCAGAGAGTGAAAATGGCAGGACGCATCATCAGCGCAGACCCTTTTCCAGCCCGAACACAGCCAGCGTCGCACCTCTGGTTGCTGCTACAGGACACTGTGGAACCGCCTCTTCCCGCAGGTCGTTACTCACGCTGTCAATAACCCTCTGACAATGAAATATTCCCCGCCGCTGAATTCACTGAGTTTTTCCTTCTAATTTGTACATAACATGTGTCACTTGAATGCATCATAAACACTAAACATATATATATATATATATTTACAGGTGATCTTTACGCATCTCCTTAGACATCTTTACACATCGTCCTGTGTGTGCTTAGGGAAAGACGCAGAAAAAATGATGAAAAATCAAAAAAAGGACCATTTTTTTTCGGTTGTGCGCACATTCTTGGCCAATAAAGCTGATTTCCATAAAATGTCACCCAACCCCCGTCTGTTACGACCCCAGCGGGATTTTGAAATGTGATTGTGTTTTGATTGAGTGCCCTGTCCTTTTTTTTTCTGACCGGCTGGACTCGTGGGTTCAGCTGACTGCTCCATCACATTCTGACTTTTTAAAAGGTTTGTGTTTCCACCCGTCCGCGGTCAGCAGTGTGACAGCGGCGTCGCACTGTCCTCGGCCCCCGCACCTGTCATTTAGGGTTAGCCAGCGGATAGGTTACTGTCGTTGTTGTTTTGGCCTTGGTTCAACCTTGACGGTGTTGTTTCCCTTTTATTCTTTGCGTTACTTGTTTGAGTTGAAATAATAACACAACACTCCGACGCTGCAATTCGTCATTCAGACTTTTGGTTCCCTCCCAATGAAGGAATGGTCTTCATAACTTTTATGTTGCGCATCGACCCTCTCCATGGCGGCTTCACATAAATCAGGGGCTCGTTGGCGACATGAACCCGGGACCCCTCGCGCCGTTTGTTACTTCCTTCGCCCGTGCGAAGGTCTGAGACAAAACGCAACGTTTCATCTCGTTAAGGCGCCCACTGTCTTTACAGCCAATAGCCCGGCTCGCAGAATAATACTGAAGGGGAAGCTAGCGGGATAGAGAGAGGGACCGAGAGGGGGACGAGAGAGTGTGTGGGTTGGAGGAGGAAGGGGGGGCTGGACTGCGGCATTAGAATTCACTGTCAAGATGTGATGACACAGCTTGCTAAAGCAGTTATAGTGTCACAGAGACAATGCTCACAGACATTCAGACTCTTTCTCGGAGCAGGGAACCTGTGACAAGTCATCTCAATGCACTGTACTCCACACACACAGGTACAGATTGGGCTCTTACACTCACACGCACACAAGGACGGGACAGCAAAACCCCAGGAATTGTCCTTCAGTCTGAGGCAACAAGATCTACTGCTCTCTCGCTTTCCTGCACACACACTCACACACACACACACGCCGCCGCGCGACTGCATAGAACAGTAAGAGACAGAAAGTGACATTGCATATTTCTTTGATTCTTACCTCTGGAGTGCCAAATCATTATTTCTGCTGCAGTACAGGGAGTCCGTGGTTAGTCACTGAGATGCTGGAGCCCGACTGTTTGTCCTCTCTCTCTCCCGCTCTCTCCCCCCCTCTCTCTCTCCCTCTCTCGGCTCTGCTGTCCTGTGTGTGTGTTCCTTTATGTGCACTGATTTATCATCCTATTCCAACTTCCTCTATGCCTGCCTAGGGGGAAGTAGCACAGTACTATTATTGACTCTTCTCTCTTCTTAACAGAATTACTGAAACGTCTTCATTAATAGGCTGCTTTTTTTTTTTTTACGTTGAGGTGCTACGTCAACAACTAAAACAATAGATTGTTGTATGTTTGCGCCCTATCAGAGAGATTACAGAGGGAGAGATCATTTTAGAAAAAGAGATGAAGAAAAATGGATCAAAACTGCAGTAAGTACATCCTCCGCCACTAAATGATGTCAACGCCTTCACAGCAAAAACCTGCACTCAAGTTAATAGCCTTCACGATATCCATAATACAACAGATCATTAGGTATCATCACTGAGCAGACTTCTCTGTGGCGGGAGTGCATAACTTAGCATTAGGTTGACTGATTGTTGGCTATGTGAGACCAAAGCTTTTCTTTTTTAAAGATTTAGGAAAACGGGATTGAGATGCGAGGCTTAAACTTTGTGTCGCTCATCTGTTTTGTGGGGAAGCTTCGATAGAGGAATCCGCCGTCGCGCCCGGGCGTGACGAACCCCCTCAGGACTCTACTCAGAGGAGAGGAGGAGGAGAGAGGAAGAGATAAGCTGGGAAGGAGGGAGGGGCGCTGGATACGGGAGCAGAACAGTAGGAGTGGGTGAGGCAGGTATTCATGGATAGGCAGGAAGTACTGGTCCCACTCCTGACCTTCTGCTAGGTAGCTTCTTTTGGGAGTCCATAGTTCCCGAGCACAACGGACACCCAGATTGAGCAGAGCTGAGTTTTTTTGTTTTTTTTACAACTTGTGCGAATGTGGTGGAGGTAGCCGTTCCTCCCAAAATCTACAATAAACGGGGATGCTATGGTTTAAACTGTTGAGGGATGAGGCGGAGAACTCTAAACGTCCGGGGAAACCAAAAAAAGGCAGGAAAAAAAATGGAGTTATTGTATCCGGAGCGGATGGTGTGGATGCTCACAGTGAGTTAAGAGTGAAACGAGAGCTGCAGACTCTTTGCATTTGAACCAGACATAACCTCCATCTCTCCCAATAGAAAAACAAAACTGTCTCCATTCTTTTTAGCTTTTTTTTCCATTAGGCCTGCGTGTAAGGACTCCATTTCTTTTAATATTCTATTAAATTGTACACACTCAAGCTATTTCCGAGCTTTCTAAGCGCACTGTTTCTTTAACAGCAAGCTGTACTCATCAGTCCACCATGGAACAATTATATTATTCCCAGTTGTCACAGTTTTAGGAATACTTTTAGATGCAGCTCCACTTATTAAACGTGTAACATCATTAGTACATTCATCCACACTCCCATCCATTTTAATGTTGCTGGCTAACTCCCTGCAGCATCCCATAAATGTGTCCCATGGGGCATTTTGAAAACACCATCTGGATATAGGAGTATTTCCTTGAACTCATGTATCAATGTTTATTGTACATTTAATGGAAAAAATAATCACTACCTATGTTCTCAGTGCATACTTCTACACATCAAATATTTGGAGAAATCAATGTCAAGTCAATACATGACATCTTATTCCTGTATATATTCAATATTGTTCCTCCAACCTTGGTTATACGCACAATATTCACTTCCAGGTAAACTAGAATGCACTGAAATCTCTCAGAAGTTCCTTAAACATTGCTGCAGGTAAAGTTGGACACGGATCGTAAACATGAATTATTAAGAACAAGTCTTGGGTTGTGTACACCTCAACCACTGTGCATTAATGTCCGCCTGAAGGATTTATTCCTCCATGCTATATTATCTTTGATGAATTCGACACAACCGCACCCTTCAGTTGTATCCGGCTCAATAAAATCAAGATGTGTAAGCCATGTTTCATGAACGACCTTCATGACCTTCACTTCCTGTCCATTTTGCTCAAGCTTCTGGTATTCTTTGTTTAGTACTTTTACTTTTTTTTTTTTTTTACTTCTCATGGGCGCTTTTGTGTTTCACAAACACTGCACCGTGATCTCCTCCACAACATCTCACCGGCATCTTTCCCACCGTTCCCAAAAGCACTATTACCCACGTGCTATTTTCACCGAGTTTAAAATGGTGGATGTGAATGTGTGTGCATACTCCTGAAACAATGGATTGGAGTGTACAAGCATGTGTGATGATATTTGTCCCCAGAGCAGCCATTTCATTTGTAAAACGTGATGTCGCTGTAAAGGTATCTCTGTGTACAAGCATCATCCACACCATCAGAGCATCCATGTTCTACTGTTGGGGTCACCATTGATTTTTCTTACGTACGCAGCATTGATCATTGAACCCTAACTTGTAACTGTCCGTTTTTGCGCTGAAAATCTATTTTAAATCTATTTATTGGGGTACAATTAGCACTACTTGGGTCAAGAGCGTCTGTTAGGACTCGAACGTCAGCTCCCGATCACGATATTCATTGTCCAACATCGAGATTAGCTTCAGGCCAATCACGTCGCAGTATGACATTGGACACGGCCAATCACGGCCTAGCTGCTCTCCTACGACACCAAGGTCACGTGAGTACACACAGGTCACGCTGCTGTTTGACAACCCGTCAACGTATGTAACATTAGGTTGATATTTTCTTCTTCAGTAGTCATAAATGTTATATTTTTATTCGTCACACATCCTTTTATCAATTTGTTGTTACCTTACGTTGTGCGACATATCGGTTTTGCCTACGCCAGTGGTTCTCAAACTTTTTCTGTCGCGCCCCACTTTGGAGGAAGCAAAATGTTCGGGCCCCATCGCCTCAACAACATGGGAACAAAATGGTCCAACTTTTTGAGACTCCTCCATCTGTGCTTTTTAATTAATAGATTAAAGAAATTGAAAATCCCTTTCAAGTAAACCAGATTGCTCCATCTGACAAAAACTAATAACATGTGCAATCACTTTGGTAAAACAATGCAAATAAAGTTATTTATGTCCCCAGTAGACCACACAACCACTCTGAGCACGCCGAACATTTTGTGAGCACAAGGATTACTTTAATTCATGCACCTGTGCAATATTCACTTTAGTAAATTTTAGTACTTTAATTTTTAATTTTTTTACTCCATCTGTAAATACAATTTTCTATTCCATCTGTATATTCTTATTTATCTGATTCACTGTATATTTGTTTTTTATTCCATCTGTATACTTTTATTCTATCTGTAAATTTACTATTCTTCTTCTTTTTTACTGCTAATTTTTTCTTCTTGAATCGTTAATCTGTTTATTACCGTCCTACTGTTTATTTATATTGCTTGTTTCTGTTATCTTATTACTTATGAGCAGTGCTAATGAAATCCTGTAATTTCCCCAATGAGGGACTAATAAAGGATTATCTTATCTTATCTTAAAATAACTCATATTTGGCAAAATATATTACCAAAGAAGCCGGTTGGATCCCTGTTTTATCCCCATAGTTTCATGTTGAAGTGTCCTTGAGCAAGACACTGAAGCCCCAGAGCTTCACAGCAGCACAAAGCCCCTTAATTACTAAGGATGATGGGGAAAATGGAGAGAATAATTCCCCCACTTTATTCCCAAATGGGAATAATCAGTGGCAAGCCTTCAGGGCCAGCTAGGCCTTCTCTGTTCGCCTAAACTGAATATATATATTGGGGGTATTGTATTATTTTTTATGTCTCTGTGCGTATTAATAGTTAATGTATAAATAACTGTCATTATCAATTAAGATTGCTTAACTAACAGTCACTGCGTTACTTCACCCATCAGGATGCACTTGCTCAGCACACTATGTTTATGCATGTGTAGATTTAGATATTGTTATGATATCCATGTTGTCTTGACATGAGCACAACACATAAGAGCCACAAGGCCATAGGAGACAGAGGGGAGAAGGCAAGGCCGAGGGCGTTTGCCAGCTCTGGGGTTCGGCCTTCTGGAGGAGGCGATGCAGCCCCAAGGCGACAGCAGTGGTATGAGCGCTATCAGATGCTGAAATAAATATATATCTATTACTCTTCAGTGTCACTTATATGCATGGAATCCAATTGACCTAGACAAATTGGCAATATGAGATTGCAGATAATATTACCCAGAGTGACTCACTCCAGGCTAAGTAGTGAAACCTCAGTGTGCGGCCTCAGCCTGCTGCAGCCGCATCTGAATTCATGTCTCGCATATTTTGTATGTGTGTTGCATCTTAAAATGAACTCGCGTTCTCCTTTCAGTTCACAAAATCACACTTTGGTGGGTAACAGTCTGTCTCTCTGAAGCTTCATTCACTGGTTATCAGGACCCCGATGATTTATGTCTCAATGGTATTCAGGAATACATGAAATACAGCCGCGAATTAGACTGCTGCTAAACCCGGCGCCGTGCATTTATTATTACACACTGTCCCCGTTCTGGATTCAATTACATTACATTTGAATTTCAGGGATGCTTGTGACATCCGTGTCATTCAGCTGCGTTTGGAGAGGACGTATGGCACAACTGGTAAGAGCAGCTTAAAGAGAACAGGAGGACATGGGGGAGACATGGAGGCGGGGTGGGGCGGTGATGGGGGGGGGGGGAGGGGGACATATGGGGGACATATGGGGGACATATGGGGGACTGACTGGGGGGGGGGGGGGGCATGCCCACCTGTCTGCTTTTTCCTGTACAGCATGGGTTGAGTCAACCCAAAAGCTAAGAGTATATATATATATATATATATATATATATATATATATATATATATATATATATATATATATATATATATATATACTCTCCTGTACACATTGACGAATTCCAACATTACATATGCAGTGAATATTATTGTGTGCTGTGTAATAAATCTCCAACCTTTACTGCTATAAATAATGCAAAAAAAAACGGTGTCATTTAAAAAAAACCTGATTGTCACAACACCGATCACAAAGAAGCTGGCTGGCCGGGGAAGGGGGACAGCACTCTGGACGACTCCATCGGCGACAATGGAGGTCGGCCAGATCCTCGCCAGAGTGCTGACGGTTCTGGAGGGCGGGGGCGGGACCGGATGCGATGGCCTCTGGTGTGATGGAGCATCTGTTCCACCCCTGGTGCTGCCTCACATTGACTCTCGCTGCAGACCAGGTTGGCAGAGCGGCCAGACCGCCGCATACGGCCGCACATCTGGAACTTCATGAGGAGGCTGGCCATGGGCTGCCCCACCCGACGCTCACCCCCTCCACCCGACCTCTGCGGGCCGCCTCCCCGCATGCATCTTCGAGGAGGATGCGGCGGCAGGCAAAAGAGAGAGCGCCGGCCCTTATTGATCAACCTCTGGATGTGTGAATCAGCAAGATGGAGCCACTAGCTAGCAACCTCATTGAGCGGATGGGGGAGGATGGGGAGGGGTAAGAGGAAGGGGGGGTCAAACGGGTACAGACCTGCTGGATCCAGGACGTTCCGGGGCTCTGCCAGAGGGTCCACATCCCCCGGAGTCCGTTTCACTGCCTTCCCAAACAGGTTCATTCCAGGTTGTTTTTCTCTTTCATGTTTTATATTCAAAACCATTTCGTATGGCATTTTATGGCAGCATTATTCAGATTGTTAAGCAATAAAAATGGCAGACGGCTCGGGAAGCAGCGACAGGTCTCCGCTGCTCCGCCCTCGGGGCCCTCAGCTGATGCCGGCTCCAGCAACATCTCAGGTCACTGCTCCGGCTCCAGGCCTTCGGAGGCTGACCCGCGAAGTCTCCTGCACGACACGCGTAAGAAATGAGGGCAGTCAGGACAGCAGATGAGACACAGCGCTCAGTTCCAGCTACATTGTTAATTCATTCATGTTAACAGACAACTTCATTGGTATTGAGGGTTATTTTCAGGGTGCTCAAGAGGTGAAACAAACAATTTAAGGAATATATTGGGTTTATAATTCTGTTTGATGTAACTAAACATTTCTTTCTAACTATATTTTTTGTTTAAATTGATTTTATCGAATAGACAAAGTCTTTTTTAACATCATGAATAAAATGCCCCGTCAATTTTGACCCTAAACCGAATTATTTATTTTTTTCTTTCTTTTCCAACATTTTGCTGGGTGCATTCTATGGAGGACAGAAAATGACTTAAGTATAAATAAATAAATGCATGAATAAATACATGAATAAAGAAATGCTTAAATAAATGTATGAAAAAACCCAGGAATAAATAAATGCTATATGTATACATTTATTTAAGCATGTATTTATTTATTCATTTATTCCAGTATTTTTTTCTAAGTGTATTTAAGCATTTATTCATTCCTGTATTTAGTTATTTATTTCTACATTTATTTATGTATTCCTGTATTTATTCATATATGTATTTTGACATTTTTATTCCTGTACTCATTTATTTATTCCTGTATTTATTTATATGTGTATTTAAGCATTTTTTTATTCCTGTATTTAGTTATTTATTTCTACATTTATTTATTTATTCCTGCATTTATTCATTAATTTAATTATTTATACTTAAGTCATTGTCTGTCCTGCACAGCGTACCTGACTGTTATGATTATGATTTGTGTCGTGATATTTTTCAAATTCAAAATGTAGTTTATATTTGGCTTCACAGACCCTAGAAGAGTTCAGCGTCTCAGCTTCGGTGCTTCACGGCTCTTCTGGTCTCCATCGTTACACTTCTCTCAAAGTAAAGCTGAAGAGAGACTCTCTGGTAGACGGAGGGTTTCCTGTTTGCTTCACCAGCTGTTCCTGCCCCCACCCGTTGCCTAGCAACCAGCTGACATAAAATGGGCATTAAAGTGCTAATTAGCTTTTCATGCTAATGGAGCCAGAGATGGTCATTTTATTGTTTTGCTTCCATATTATTTTGGACCGAGCCGCTTCTTCGACACCTCAAAGGGATGCACCTCAGCCCACGGACCTGCTTTCATATACTGTTTATGTTATTATATGTCGTATTACATTTTTTTTATTGTATGTTCAATAAGTTCAATAATGAATTTGCCATCGTTCATTTTGTAAATACATATTTGTTTAAGATAATAAATCACTTTCCTATTAACCAGTTAATCGTTTAATCAGTATGAAAAACAACTCATGTTCATTCAGTCATAGTTAAATAATAAATGTAATGGATTTAATAATAACTTCATTTTACTCAAAACATTATAGATATATACACACTCACACATACACATTCTCTGGTGTAGGAGCGAGCCTGCTCACCCTCCCTGCTCTCCTCAGTAGCACATCTCTTCCTCCTCCTCCTCCTCCTCTTCCTCCTGGTCACTCTGCTGTACTTGGCCTTGTGGTGTGCTCTCAGGGATGGAGGCAATCAAGACAATGGGGCGTTTATATAAGACCTCTGACCCAACACCTCGGCCGAGTTGCAGCACTCATGTTCTGACCCCGAGTGCTTCCTGAGGAAGAGGAAATCAAACAAGACACTTAACAAAACCGCATTACAATAAATGTGAATAAAAATGCTTTATTAATGTGTCGCAACACACATGAACATTCTCCTTCAAGTTGTGCCATTTTCTTTTTTCCTTGCAATGGAACACAATCTCACACATTTTTTTTCTTTCTCCAAAATTGGCCGAATCACAACAGCGATGAGCGTCTGCCTCATTCGTAGAGTCCTGAATGCAGATGTTGTTGTTGCATTGAAGGCGAGGAAGTTTGGCAAAACCTTGCAAATGTCCCCGTTGGATGTGAAACGCTTTATGGATGATGATTTATGTTTTCAACCTGTTAAAAACTGTGGAACCAATTTTGTCTCCAGACCTTTTTTCCTCTGTGTTTGAGTGTTTTTCCCTGTGGTTGAGTTGTCATAGGAACCCAAAATCAATTCCAATACTTGTGTTTATTGTATGTATTTTTTCAGCAAAGTCTTGGGGAAAAAAGTGTACATCTGCAAAAAAAAAAAATCACTTTTAAAAGATATTTTGATCATAACTATGAACATTCAACATGGTATGAGCCGGAGTCCCCAAAAATGCCTCCTCGAGCGGTCAATAACACACCGTTTTAGAAAGATTAGGACCTAAAGAATCGTGATCTGCAACAAAAATCTGAATAAAACAAAGCTCTGGCCTGTTAGGAAGGAGTTTCAGTCAAAAAACTGCGTGGTTTGGTTCAAAAATTAGAAAAGATTACGTATTTTATGCCAAAAGATTGTCTGAATGGGGCATGCTCGGACTTAAAATTGGCGCAGGAAGATCTTCGTGCCCCGATGACCTCAAGTGAACAATCAAGTGTTTCAGAAAATCCTTATGGAATTGAACTTGACCGAGTTTTCACCAAAAGTGAAAACACTGAAAATGTAGACGCTCCAGACAATAATTGGCATGATGGAGTGATATTTTCTTCTTTTTTTGGTTATCTGACTGTTTTAAGTATTGTACACCGTCGTTCTTCAGATATTGTTGAAGTGCGGGGTGAATGGAATTTTCTATTTTACATGTGGATATCAATTTTAAAATACATAAAGTTGTAATTATAACATGGACGTATTGTGGTCCGGCTCTGTATTGTAGGGCGACTGCGGTGAGCAGGATCGTCTTTCATTTAGAGGATCGGCGGTTGGATCCCTGGCGCCGCTAGCCCATGTCGATGTGTCCTTGAGCAAGACACTTAACCCTAAATTGCTTCCGTGGCTGCACCCACGGAGTATGAATGGTTGATGATACTGGTGTGGCACCTCGCATGGTGGCTCCTCCCATCAGGGTGTGAATGGGTGAAAGATGTCATGTAGTGTTAAAGTGCTTTTAGTAGTCGGAAAACTAGAAAAGCGCTGTAAAAGTACAGGACCATTTACCATTCCCATTTATTGGTGACAGCTGTTCCACTCTGGAGGACCGTGGGCAGAGGTATCTAGAATATACCGACATAATAAGATAGGGAGGAGCTTTGTTTCAAGGTAAAAGCCACAGATGGGAGGAGAGGAGTGAAGGCAGACGTCTCATTAAAAAATTCACGGTACGAGGGCTCGTTCTTGACGAAGTGGCTCAGTCCAAAAATCGATAAGGCCAACGCGCGGGACGTCCGAGCCGGTCTCGATCAATATATTTTCTGTCTTAATGACCCGATGAAAATCATGTTTCTTCTGGAGGTCAACTGCTGCATCCACCAGCTGCTTAGATATATATCCTGCATGTGTTCACATTGTTCACTGAGACGGACAATAGTGTAACGACCGTCACTCGAGGAAAGGAGGAGACGAGATGAGGAGACTGAACATTAGAGAAGGTGATGGAGATGAGAGACGAAGAGCAGACGGTGCACACTGCAGTCCGCTGATCAACACAAACATAAACTCTTATTACCACAGAAATATGAATAACACAAACCACAAACGCCTCGCACATTTATTGTCTTAATATCTTTACGTTTTATAAAATGTGTCAATGAAAACACACACGGTGCACTCGAACACAAAGATGAAATGCGAAAGTGTATGTCATTTTACTAATGTATGTTGTAATACACGCTGGCAGGAGCGACAGGGGACAGGCCCAGAACACAGCGGGTGAGTTGTGTGATCTCGCTTTGCCACGGTCGCTTTAATAAACACTGTCAACATTTTTTTGCAGATGTTTTGTGATAATTTTAGCCCGTTGTGTTCTCTCAGATTGTAGCGAGGCTCATTCATCACATCATTTAATCTGATTCTCACGTATTACTGTTCATAATAACGCCCCCTAACGTGGTTTTAAAGCTATTGTTTTCCTATTTTTGGTCTCCAAACATATAAAATGCAGATCAGTTTTTAGGGGCCTTAAATGCCCCCAAAGCTCTTTAATGAGCTCTTTTTTTTGGGACATCTCTATTCCTGAAGCCTGCGTAGGAAGCGGTTGACAGCAAGTGGCGCTTGAGGGATTATTTGCAGGCAGACGTCCTCAGGCCACGACTGACATCAGTATGGGGGCAGATCTGACCAAATACAGTCAGTTATACAGAGTTTTTTCCACCAATATTCACGACTGAGCCAAAGTTAATCTCATTCATTCGTCTTCAAGCAGCAAAAACACCTTGTTAAGCGATCAAAGATGTAAAATAGAATAATAATCACAAGAATAACAATAAGTCATAGGCTCTGACTTCTTCTCTAATATGTAATCATTATATCATCTCATATTAACATATGTGGCTGCCTTGACTCATCCGCCAATTGCCCGTTTTAAAGACATAATCCTCCTTTTTTTGCTATTCAATTGCAAAATTATAAAATACTAAATGGTTAAAAAAAAGAGTGTGTCCACCTTAGCTATATTAAATTTTTATTGACGATTTATTTTGTAATTGTTGCACCCAGGCCCCAGTTCAGCACATCTGGACGATGCTGTCAAATGTGAGCAAGTACGTTGGATGTGTTTCCATCCACACATCTATGGTAGAGTTTAAATTTACGGTCGAAAATGCACCACAAGATCATCTTTTGACTGGCAGTGAATTTGACCCATCGTATAGTTGTTATATATGATTTGAGAAAGGATTATTGATGAGGGGGGAAACCTTACGATTTGGAACGCTGCGACTGAAATATTATATATTATATTTAATGATATAGTTCTAAACCGCCAGACTCTCAATAATATTTCAGCCAAAGCCTATACAAAGAGATAACGCTAGAAGCCTGGAGACCGTTTCTCCGAGCAATTAGCTGTAATGATCGTCATTAAGGTCAGATGTTCATTTTTCAGACGGTCATTGAACACATCACATGCAATGAACGCTTCCGAAAGAAAACGCAACCAAAACGAAGCCTGAAATTGTCTATATCAATTACATGTCCGATGTAAAATCTCGCCCCGAATAAACCTCTTGCTTTCACCAGATACTGTAAAAAAAAAAAATACAATAGAAATTCTGCACAACTCGGAAGTCATGCTTGATTCGCATGAGTCCAACAGTCACTGGCAACTTGGAGAATTGATTGATTTATAGATTCCAGTGTTTTCCAATTGTTGTAATATGAATTATCAAGTAAATTCAACGTTATGATTTATGGCATGGTTACATTGTACCGTAAAAGACGGTTACAAGCCGCTCCTACCTTAGGTGGGTGTCCCCGCTGTAGGAAGCTAGCGCTGCTGCTAGCTCCCCGCTGCTGCTACTGTTGCTGCTGCTGCTGCTGCTAGCTCCCCGCTGCTGCTAGCTGCTGCTAGCTGCTGCTAGCTGCTGCTAGCTGCTGCTAGCTGCTGCTAGCTGCTGCTAGCTGCTGCTAGCTGCTGCTGCTGCTGCTGCTGCTGCTAGCTCCTCACTGCTGCTGCTGCTGCTGCTAGCTGTCCGCTGCTGCTGCTGCTGCTACTGTTGCTGTTGTTGTCCGCGTCGGGCATCAAGCCGGGGAGGGTCCTGCTACCTTCGTGGTTGTCGAGGAGCTAGCGGGTGGGGCTAGCAACAGCACCAGCGGAGTGCTAGCAGTAGCGCTAGCTGACTACAGTGGGGAGCGAGCAGGGACACCTCCCGAAGCTAGTAGCGGCTTGTAACCCGCATTTGACCGTAATGCTGCACTAAAGACATTTTTTAGTTCTCTGTTTCTATTCGTGACTGATGTTTCCACAGACAGATGCACCAAACCTACTTTGGGTTCAGAAGGTTGACGTTTAAGCCTATTTAACAAAAATGACATCAATACCAAAGCATTTCATAGTCTGCTGGATTTGTTTTATGGGTGTTCTCCAAAAATCCAGGCAGCTTTTTTTTAACGTCAATGCATTTTTGTGAAGCATGGAAAACAACCTGAAAAGGAAGGAATCACAGTGTGCGTCATGGCGTTAGGTTGCAGGTGTTGTCATCGTACAGGTCGGCTTAATGTCGTCGTATTGCAGCACTGGCTTTCACCTCAAACTGCATTAAAGCAGTGAGTAGCTGGCAGCTCACACTCTGGTAGCCAGGCAGTGGGACTGTGAAGTACACATGACATTGTAGCCGATGAAAAACACTGGTTTGGTCTTTGTTTAATCACAGAGAGTCAGAGTCATCCAGTTCTTTCATCACATATCAAAGACTCAAAACATCTGGAACGTATGATATACAGAATAAGTAGATATGGTAACTGCTTCACGCCACTTTTGCCTTATTGTTATCGAGGAATAAAGATTTATAGATCAGCCCAGTCCCCAGCCGATCTCCTCTGTGATCAGCCCAGCCCGAGGCCTCCCATGGCCTGCGGCCCGCAGCACGTGGTGGACTGCTGGTGCGTCCTCAGGTTGCAGATCCAAGCGAACGCCTTCCCACACTGCTCACAGCGGAAGGGTTTGTCCCCGGTGTGGACCCGCTGGTGCTTCTTCAGGTTGCCGGCCTCCGAGAAGCGCTTCCCGCAGGTGTCGCAGCGGAAGGGTTTCTCGCCCGTGTGGACCCTCTCGTGGGCCTCCAGGTTAGAGAGGCCGGAGAAAGCCTTCCCGCACGCTCGACACACGTAGCTCTTCCTGCGCCGATCGCAGGACGCGTCGCCGTCCGCCTGGCTCTGGCTGTGGCGAGCCAGAAGGCCGGCCAACGTCGCTGCGGATCCTCTGAACGACGGCGCCGTGGAGCTCATGGGCTTACTGATGGAGCTAAAACTAGAGATGCTTGTTCTGTCGCCTCTGTGGGCGTTGCTAACGGAGGCGGCGGTCTGTGCAGAGGGAACGCTGTGGTGTTGCAGAGAGATCCTGTTGCTGTCGAGATGCTGCTGCTGATGCTGAGCACTTCTTATCATGACTGTTTTTTTGCTCCACGGAGGCTGGGAAGACGGAACGTGCATCGACACAGGTACTGAAGTCTCTGGAGTAAAACAACAACAAAAAACAAGACGTCAGCACATTCATCACGTCGTTTTCTCAGAATTACTGAAAACTGACACGGGTCTTTGCTGTCTACAATAAATCCGTCGACACAACAGTTAGTTTCGACCAATAACGTGGGTGGAGGAGAGGCTTCCCCTGAGAGCTGATCAGCACTCCCAGAATGCACCTTTAATTATGTGTCACTCCACTTCACAGGCCTTTTAATAGCTGCTTATTTCATTAATGCAATAAGTAATTAGCATATCTAGCTCAGATTGTAAAACAATGTTTTAACAAAAGAGATACATTAAGAATGGAATATCTTAAAGCAGAGGTTCCAAAAGAAGAAGACAAACAGTGCAGACAGGAGGGTTTCCCCCACTTTTCTTGGATCATTTTACAGATAGGAGGTTTTGCACTTTGGCCATTAATATATAGACATATACATACACATAAATACATAGAAATACTTATGCATCTCTTCTCATCGACATCACCCCTTCTGTCTGGAACATTATTAAAAAATGTTTTTAAAAAAGATCCATCCCAGACCTTCTTCCTCATGATACGTCCAGGCATCCAGTGAGAAGGAAAAAAGGAAAGAAAGTCCCGGCTCAACTTGTGCTGCAGCAAACATCGTCTGTCAACACAATCAAATCCACCACATACCAAGAAGCTTGTCTCGCATTGTGTTACATCTCCGAACGACCTCTGCATCAGTCAGATGGAGGAGCAAGTCACCGCTGCCAGAACCTCAGCGTTGTACATTCCTGCCTCTGTATGAACGGCTGTGTGTGTAATGAGCCTTCAACCTGAACTGTTCACTGCTTCCTACTTTGTCTTCTCACTGCTCGCAGCTTCCTGGACTGTTGCTGCTCTGTAAAGACATCCAGCTGCACTTTAAAATACTTATATGTAGCACAGCTACATCTTCTGTTGGTCTGCTTCAACCAAGGCTGGAAGTAACAACTGAGCATGAAACTGTTCTTTGGTGTACCTTTTTAAAATAGTAAGTAAAATACCAGTATTTTTACTTGTACTTGAGTATTTCTTCTCACATGTATTGCACTTCAGAGAGCTGACAGGCTCCTAATGTTTACAGTCACTGGCCGAGTGTCAGGGTGTGTGTGTGTGTGTGTATGTGTGTCACATCCGGGCTGACGGTTTTTAGTCATTTACTGAATTTGAGCTTAACAGAGGAAAGGAATCGAGGAGGCACACAAATCGTGAAATGAGAAAAGTCCCTAGAAGCCCAACAATGCGACCGACTCCAATCCCTCCCCGTAGTCAAAACAAAACCAGTGACCTGATGGTTTCTGTTGTCTGTACACTGCAGAAACCACCAGAGGGATCATCGCTCCCAAGCTCGGTCCTCTCAAACTGCAACGCATGAGCAGCATCTTGCTGCATGCTCAACGTTTAGCCTTCTTCGTGTGGATGTGAACCCCCCAAAAAAGGAAGAGGAGACGACCGCTCACCCTGAGACCCGGTGGGCTGGATCGGACCGGAGGAGCCGCTCTGGCCTCTGCTCATCCTCACCGCCGGGCCCTGTGGGGGCCGGAGCACGGACTGGGGTTGCGGTTCGGCCTCCACAATAATGACTCCGTCCAGGTCGCCGTCTGCCGAGTCACCAGAGGCGAACTGGCACGAAGGGCCGCCGCGGGCCGCTGCCGCCGCCGGGTCACCGTCGGGAGCCCAGCGGGTGAAGAATGTCTCCAGCTCAAACAGAGAGTACTCAGAGTTGTCGGATCTCGGCTGCTCCTGGGTTTTGGGGCTGGCTGGCGTGTTGGTGTCCGGTACCCTCAGCTGGACCGCCGCCGCGCTGCCGGGGTCCTGCGATGCCACGGCCGCCGACTGAGGCGCTGCAGGCTGGGGAGGAGGAATTGCGGAGAAGGGGTGTGAGCAAAAGAGAGGCACAATTAAGACCAAGCTGTTAGTGGCATTCATCTAACTGCGGGACATTTAACTGCTACTACTACTTAAAGGGTGTGTCCATTATTTCAAAACTCTATTGTTCTGTAGCTTCCCAGTGGTGTTCCTCGTGCATTAAAATCCCAACAAGTACGTATGTTTTGTTGCAAAATGCTATTTTCCCCAAGCACAAACATTTTGACCACGTGAGCTGCCGTATGCATTTGCATGGAGACGTTGCTACATTCACACTCAGCCACAGTCAAATGGCAGTTCGCTTTCCTTCGACTAGACACAGGCTCATGTCTAGTCGAAGGAAAACATCAGCAGTCACATGAAAAAACAACATCCGGATGCTGTTTTTTCAAACAGAACTGTTTTTACCTCCAGCATGGCCACGCCCCCACCAGTGGGGGAACAATACATGTTTCTCAAAACTTTCCTGGCAGCTACAAAACAAAGCCGCCACCATCTCTTGTGACAATCAGATCACGTGACCCCCCAACCCCCCGATCTCCTGCCAACTTACTCCAAGCTGACTGAAAGGGTCAAGCTATCAGAATAATAATGGTAACTTGGAGGGCAGAGACTGGCACACGTTCAGCGGAGTCAGGGACATCGTATTTCTGCAAATGTGTTGATGATGATGCGATAGAACAGAGAACACAAAATGAAATTCCCCAGCCAGAAAGCCTGGAAAGATGGAAAGGTCAAGGCCCAAGGTGACAAGGAAGCACACAACAGAGCCAGAATAAGACTCGCTTTGAGCATCAATACACACACACCAAAGAGGCATTTTAAGTCAACCACCAACATCGCCAGAGTGTGTGTGTGTGTGGCCCAACCTGTTCACTGGCCTTGACAGCAACTCAACTGGGTTTTCCCGTTTTTATCTGGGTGGAGATTTATATGTGAACATAGGAATCAGCATCACTGAGAGAACCTCATCTCACACCGTCATCTCTTAAATGAATATGTGCACAGGAATTGTCATTAAGGTTATCAGACTTTTTTTTCCTGCTCCTGTTCCTTAATTAACATCATTTCCGGGACCAGAGAGAGCCTAAGAAGTCGAGTATTGCATGTAGTTTGTATTGTTTTTGGGTGAACAACGTTCCTTGAAGGGAACTTGAGAAGGAGAAAATGAGCTTTTACAGAGAAGCAACAGAAAGCATCCTGACTGGAAACACTACAAACAGCATGTTCACCCTCTTCCTCCTTCTCTTCCTCCTCCTCATTCTCCTGCTGCTGCTGCTGCTGCTGCTGCTAGGTGGGGTTGTCTTCTATTATCCTTTCAGAGCTCATTCCACCATAAATATGTTAAAGCAAACTTTCTGTTATGTTGGTTTGGAGCACTAACATATCAGGACCCTGTGCACTACCCTCACTTCCACTAAACTAAAATCATTTTGGTATGTTTACAAGAATACATATTTTATGTTAATTCAAATATGATATATTATTAGTTATAAGTTATATTTGTACGTGTGACGGGGCAAAAACGTACGTGTCTTTGTTTAACCCTGTTTTGTAAAGTGCTGAATACAGGAACCAGCACACTGGTCCCTGTGTACTGGTTAGTTAAAAATATATATGACATCATAAGTCAGATTCAGTGTTTATTTTTACTTTACCAGCTCACCCTGAAATAAGTGTATGTTTTAACCCTAAATGTTGAAGTATAATGCTCTAATTCTCCTGACTGAGATGGGATTGAAGTGATTCCCCTCATGATTGGGATATTTTAAACCAGACTAACTACAATGCACTATTGTTACTGTCACAAGCGCTCTCAATGTGACCGTCTGCCATTTTAAAATATGCTGCACATCTTTAATATCCGAGCGAGGTCGTGATCACAGCCCCTGGTACTGGCTGGAGGATCCTCCTGAGGGGGGCAGTGCAGACATGAGTCCGGAGCCTCATGATGTGAAAATAATGCATGTGCTGCAGAAATTACACCATAAAGGACATGTGATGAATTAGAAAAATGTCCTGTATGAGTGAGAGATTTTAGGTGAATATTGTGTCACAATTTTGCAATGTATGATTTAGAATAAAAACACAAATTCACATGTTGAGTTTAAAAAAAAAATAATTTTAATGATTTACATCGCAAACTGTGGACATTGAGCAGGTTGTTCTTACAAAATTGTGACACAATAGAAAAAAGCTTGTGTTACATTTACAGTGTTTGTTTATGCTACAATGGCTTGTTTTCTATTTAAATTTACACTTTTTAGTCACTTTAAAATGGCACATTCCTTATTACTCTTGTAGAAAAAAACAAAAGAAAAAATATATGTATTGTATTATTAAGACATCTTGGATGCATTTCCACTGGAAGAACACGATTAAATCAAATGCCATAATTATAATAAATGAATGCACACAATATTCTGCTCCTGCACTGTCCCAAATGTCTTATTATCTCAGTGACTGAAGTTGTTGTCTGGCTTGTTTTGTTCGTTATAATCTTTTAAATAATGATATTTACCTCCACTTCAGAGCTCCAAGCCACAGATCTATATTTATAATCCCCCATGTGTTTTATCATATACAGTAGATACAACCACAAGGTCATGTCATACTGTTTATACACTAATTATTTCCAGTTGCTTTTACTTTGCCTATTTTGTTTCTCTTCTTCTTCTAAACTGCTTCCGTCAATGACACACGCTCTTTCCTGCAAAGATGTTTCACAATAAAAGCCTTCTAGTGCTGCTTACAATCAGCTTTTAATGTGAAACATCCATCCAGGAGGCGTGGAGGTTCACGGAAAGCAGCTGAGCAGCGCTCCAAAAATATGTTGTAGTAGAAGCAATTGCTGAGGAGATGTGTGCAGGCAACTCACATCCCTCCTTAACGCTCATTAAGGTCCAGCCTTGATTTGTTTGTGATGGCTAGCGTGTGAGAATTTACAAGTACTTTGGATAAATATGAAGATATGAATGTTTTTAAAAAAAAAAATGTATTCCCTAAAGCATGTTTGAAACTCTCGAAGGTGTTTTGAGTTTAAAATATAAGGCGTTTGTCGGACTCTGCCGGTAATTCTGAGCCATGAAACCAGAGCATATTCAGGTCTACGATGTCCCTGACTGCATGTCGTATGTTTGAGGGTGGTGTCTCTTCTGGTGTTTTTTCAGGTTGCTAGGGTCAGAGAACCTCTCGGCGCAGTTCGGGCACTGGTACGGTCTCTCCCCGGTGTGGATGTTTCGGTGGATCTTCAGGTTCCAGAACTGGGAGAATTTTTTGCCGCAGATGCTGCAGCCAAAGGGCTTCTCCCCCGTGTGCGTCCTGAGGTGGGATTCTAAATTTGCCGGCGAGGTGAACCCCTTGCCGCAGAAGCTACAGATGCAGCCCCTCCTCCTGGGGATGTGCTGCTGCATTTGAGCGCTGCTCTGACCCCGGCAACCGTCCTGACCCTGGCTCTGACCCGGGTCGTCCAGCTGGAATTGCTGCGGCCCCTGTATCTGACCTAACGCCTCAACGGGGCTGGACTCCCCCGACAGATCGATAATGGGCGTCTGCTCCTGATAGGACAGAGAGGAGTGGAATCCTCTCGGGCTTTCAACCGCTGGGCCTTTCCCCGCCGAATGCTCGGCGGCCGATCCCCTCCCAGGATCGGCGGGCTCTGCTCCAATGAGTGCGCCGGGCAGGTACGAGAGGGAGGCGCAGTGTGAGGACGGCCCCGGGAGACTATCGTCCTGACCATAACTACCCCCACCATTGGTCCACAGCGAAGAACGCCCATAGCTGACCTCTGAGAAGCCCGGCCCAGACTCCTGCAGGTCACACAGCTGATTGGTGGACGCTTGTGGGAGTTCATCGAATGGCAAGGCCGCTCTGTAGTCATCGGTGCTCGACTCCACCAACCCTGCACGCAAAGACACACACGCTCAGGGGTTTTGCGCTTGATTTTTTAAATATGAACAAAAGCGATAAACTGGTATCTTGTTACTGATATCACGCCCATCTTGGCCTTATGGGAATAGGGCATTTTATTTTGAAATTGATCCCAAATACGCCGATACAAAGTAAGAGAAATATTGACTCTTATACTTAGTTATGGTTCGGCAAGTCTTTAGTTCTCCGCTGATGTCAATCATCTCATCAACATCTCACGGTGTGTCCACTCACCCTCTTGGATGCTGAGGCCGGTTCGGCTCTGGGCCCCCGTCGCCGACTCCACCCCCTCCAGGTCCTCCAGCTTCACCAGCAAGACAAGCGGCTCCTCCTTCCTCTGCGCACACACACACACACACACACACACAGCAGACGTCTCTCAGCAGGTCTACAAACACTCTGCTCGCGCAAAACCTGATGCAGTCATGGGTTCTAATGCAGCGACTACCAGTGACGGAGGGTTCAGAGGAACCGGCCTACACATCTTCCTTCAGTCCATCACTGATTTGAACCCGCCTTATATTGAGGGCCCCTGAAGGTTAAAGGTGTCTCCAGTGGCTCCCGACACCTGGGATGGAGTGGCACTACTTGATGATACGCTTTTAAAAAATTTTTTTTTTTTTACATTAGGACCGAGACAGCAGCGCCCAGTTTTTTTCTCTCTCTCTCTCTCACACTCACACACACACACACCCCTCCTATCTGTCAGGCAGACACACACACACACACACACACACACACACACACACACACACACACACACACACACACACACACACACACACACACACACACACACACACACACACACACACACACACACACACACACACACACCCCCACAAGTCCATGCGCATTCCTTCCTATGCCGGCGCGCTCACAGACACATGCATCACCTCTTTCCTTACATGCGCACACACATCATCTCTTTTCTTGCGCACACACACCATCTTTTTTCTTGCGCGCACACACACACAGCTTTAGCTTTCTACCCGTATCTACACGTTTGGATTTGGTTTGCCGAGGGCTGAAGCGGCGCTCCGCTGTCAGGCTGGAGGTTGGACTCACCAGACCGTCTGTGGCAGACAAATAGGTCAAACGCGTGAATAATTTTCCGTATAATATTTCGTCTTCTGTTGTCGAACAAGTTTCCTCTTTTCTACCAAGCGGAGCAGAAGTGGTCATCAGTCATGGTGAACGCTCTGAACCTCGAGCAGTTTCAGGGCTGTGAGGTCTCTATTTACACCTCTGTGGAACCAGCACAGCAACGACGACAAGTAAAGAAGTCAAACATGTCTTTTGTGCAAGTTACAGTGCCGTAAATTATTGCAAGAAAAAAACCCAAGTTGAATTTCTTTGCCAATTTTTGTTCCCCACAAAATTGAAATGTGGTCAACGATAATCTCACGAGAGCGAGGCGGCGCACCATCACGACTCCACTGATTTGTTGGTGTCATTCCATTTTATTAAACCTAATTTCTGAACTTGTTTGTTTAGTGTTATTTGTATGTCTGGATATAATTACTAGAGACATTATTAGCTAAATGGTGACGTGTTCAATACTTATTTTACCTAATATATATATATATATATATATATATATATATATATATATATGCACTATTTTTATTTTTTGCAGACAGATCAGGTGTTTCTGTAAATTGTGACTGTTTTTCATATATCAACCTCTGCTTTGACCTGCTTGTGTACAATCACAGCAATACAAATCAAATTGCATTCTGGGATATCAAAGTTAACAGCTTTATTCTTTAAAATAAAAGACTTCTCAGTGGTAACAAGCATATTTTATTCCACAATGTGCAAGCAAAATGTGAAATATCTGAACTATGAAACAGACTAACAATCCTCTCAAACATTTACTTGGAGTACATGGATACCAGTGAGAAATAAATAAAGACACGTTGTTGGAATTCATCCAGTATTCAAACTCCAGAACCAATGAAAGCAACACAACGTGTCACACACAGATCACTCAAGAAAAAGCACATTTTAAACCAGCCGGGCGCCTCTGACCTGCTACCGAGTGCAAGCAATATTATAAAATATGAGGCAACGACCATTTTATGTACCGACTATAAGAGAGAGTGCTGTGGGGGCGACGTCATACTTCAATACTTCAATGAGCACACATTGTTGCACTGGGGCGACATGTTCCTTCATCACCGTGAACAATGTAATTCATCTCGACTCAATCCCCACACACACCGTCCATGAAACTAATTAAATCTGGTTTGAGGTCAATTTGATAAGGAGGACAATTGCTCAGTGGACAATTGTGTGTATGGAGGAACACCTACTTGGCCTTGTGCAGCAACTTTTTTCCTATTATCTTTTTTTCAAGAGTGAGCCGACACAGATTCAGCCAAACTCCAGGTGACTGCGTCGTGCCACACGCGTGCAAATGAGCGTGCGCCGGCGAGAGTGATTAGCGCCCCAACTGCACCACGTACTCAGCATCCTGCGCTGTAGGTGTTCGTCCATCAACATGGCGCCAACAGATTAAGAGCGCCGTTAACGCCGTGTCACCCGAGGGTCAGACCGTCACCGGAATCATCTCTGAAAAGGCTCGAATGGCTTAAAGAGTCCGTACAGAAGACGTTTCCCTGGACTCTAACCACTGGCATCTGACGTGAAGAACCAACCATGCCTCGCTGCTAATATTAGGATGCTGTAAGTTAGCGTCTAAATACACTTTTCACCGACCTTATTACATACAGAGACCAATTAACTCTTGAGATGTATATTATGAATCAAATTGCTGAGTCAAAAACCATAAGGACGTGTCATTTGTCAGATTTTCAAAGGCAGGTTGCGTCAAAGTAGTGAAATATAAGCAATCCATTCGTAATAACCTAATATTTGCACAATACTGTTATTCGTAAAAAAGAGAAAATAAAAAAAAAAAAAACGAGAAAAGTGGCGAATGCGGCAACTTCTCCTGAATCACTCGTCCAACCCCCTTAGGGTGGTTCTCGTATGGTTTTAAGGGCCAGCACACACTTGATGAGCCTCACGATGCGTCAAACGACGGGGACACCTCAACGACAACCTGCTTTCCTTTTTTGGAGCGTCAAATAAGGACTCAGAGACAAAAAAGATGGCTTTTTCTTTTTTTGACACGACTGAACTCGTTTGGAGAGAGCTCGAAGGAATATAAAGTCAAAGATTTTTACCCGAAAGGACAATAACTTATTCAAGAAATCAATTATGAATTAATAACACCATTTCTGTTGCTTTTAGTGGTTAAAAATGTCAAACGTCACCGACGGCTTTAACGGAGCTCCGTTTGCACCTCGGTGGTTGTTTTGTGAGCTCTCAATAGCTAAAGATTGTTGATGCGGCTGCACTTTAACTCACACATAAAAACACACTTCAAGGACCATCTTTCTCCTTCCCTCAGTAACATTGCAAAGTTCAGGCACATACAAGTAGTACACACGCGTTACTTATAAGATATGATAGTCCTTTATAGACGAGGCCGCTGCGATTCCTTATTACCAGGTTGCTCTAATAAGTCTCTTTGGACTCAGCAGTTGATCCAGAATGCTGCAGCACGCGACACAAACTAAGAAAATAGACATCACTTCGATATTTGCATCTCTGCATTGGCTGCCTGTGACATCACAAACTTAAATTTAAACTCCTCTTCACCCACAAAGCTCTAAGTGGCCAGACAGCCTCATATCTTATGGAGCTCATAGTAGCTTATGACCCCTCTAAAGCACAACGTTCCCAGCATGCAGGGCTGCATGGGGTTCCTAAAGTAGGATGGGAGCCAGAGCCTTTAGCTTCCACGCTCCTCTCCTGGCGAACCAGCTTCAACTTTCAGTCTGAGGGGCGTTTTAGGAGTAAGCCCATGACTTTTCTTTCTGATGAAGCTTGTAGTTAGGCATGGCTCAGGTATATATAGTTGGGACTGACTCAGGCTCGCCTTGGACCAGCCTCTAGTTATGCCGATATAGAGCTAGACTACTGGGGGACTTCCTAGCATACATTGAGTCTCTCTCCCTCCCTCCCTCCCTCTCTAATATACAGACAAGAACAACCTTTTCCTAAAGTACTGCTGGTTCTGTGCTGTTGGCATTTTAAACCTGAAGCCCGCAGTGCGCCACAGGAGCATACAAACATTGACCCGTTGCTTTAACAAAAGAGTGAAACAATTAAATTTCACCAAGAGTATTTTAATAAATTTTAATTAATTCTAATAAAAAAAGAAAACTACAGTGACTAGCTATTGCAAGCAAATACTGAACATTTTTAGAAAGTAAACTATATATGTGCGAGGTGTTTTTACAACAATCAGAAAGTACTGAGACACACATTAACACATTGTGGGCTTGAGTCAGATACTAATACAGCTTTAAAATGTTTTTAGGAAATTGGGCCCAGTCCTGGTTGGACAATATTACACATGTGAGGCCTAAATATGACCGATATGTCTCCATCTTTCAGTCTGCAAACTTCCAAAGACCAAGACATTGTGTAGAGAGAGATGTTGTCTTCAGCATGGTTTTGGTTGAGGAACTAATAATACATATTAATGCATATTTGTAAGTAACATTTATATATGTATAAACCTTGTTAACTTTTATGGGAAGCATTTAAAAATGATTTAGACGTTTTTTACGGTCATTTTCACAAAATATGTTCATTCCGTTGAGCAGAGTGTCTATTTTCTTTAGTGCCAACAGTGTTTCCTGGATCATGACATCCTATAGTAGTGGACAGTTCTAGTCCCAGGTCTCCTCTTTGGTAGTTTTTCATGGGTGGCTCTTTTGCTGGTGCGTTTTCAGGTTTCTTATCCAGGCGAATCCTTTGCCACACATACCACAGCTATATGGTTTCTCTCCGGTGTGAACTCTCTGGTGTTTCCTCAGGTTCCCGGCCTCGGAGAACATCTTCCCACATGTGGAGCAGCTGAAAGGCTTCTCCCCCGTGTGGACGCGTTGGTGAATCTCCACCTTCTTGGGGCGGTTAAACGCCTTGCCGCAGTAGCTGCAAACAAACATCCTTTCCTTGGCGCCCGTTCGGCGGTTCACTTTGCTGCCGTCGCTGAAGGGCTGAGACGGGGGTAAAGCGGGGCCGCAGCGGTAGCGGCCGTTAACGCCGGACGAGGTCGATGGGAAATCGGTCGCCGCCATTGTGTACGAACACGACGGCCTCATTCCTTCCATTTCAACCTCGGGGTGCTTGTCGAAAAACTCCCCGACCAAAGCGTGAGCGCTTCTATTGTTGTCACACAACACGTCAAACTGCGAATCACTGCTGCCGCCATCCATATACTGGTGGGGGTTTATCATTTCCTGCATTGCGTCTCTGCCCTCAACAAAGGCACTGCGTTCACATTTAAGGAGAGGAGAGGAGTCACTGACCTCCGCTCCTCTGCTGCTGCCGGTGCACTTCATCCTGCTGCTCTGGTTCTGGGACTGGGACTGACTGGAAGTGGACTGGGTGTCCTGCAGTTCGAGGCTGGGTCTCTGTGATGCAGGTCCTCGAGGGACACACTGCAGCACTCCTGATGTGGGGCAAAAGAAACAGGATAGGTTTAAAACCTTGTTCCATTTCGAGTAACAGCACCAATTCATACATGAGAAATGTTGTATACTTTGTCTCTCAAGAACAAAGAAAACATATTCTCAGACTTGATTCACTTCGCTGAGGCTACAGAAGGCAATTTTTAAAACATGTGTAAAATTAGTGGAGTATTCAATGTCAACGTCCAATGCTTGACTGTTTTTTCATGTGGCAGACAGCATTGATTGTTGAAATTCTTTGCTTTAGACACGGGAGTGTGGCGTACACAAGCAACAGTACTCACCATCATCTCCTATAATTGGCATATCCTCCACCGTTATATCGACTCGTGACATGTTTGCCTCCACCATCTCCTCCTTCACCAGCACTGCATCTGGCTCCACCAGCTCCACGTCTGGAGACTGCACAACAAGGCAGGTTTGTCAGCTCGGTCAGCACAGAACCAGTGGTTTTTTATTTTGTATATTCAAGCAGCTACAGTGGACGAGTTCGCCCGGAACAGCTCGGCACAGACGCAACCCTCGGGCAACCTCCAGGGTTACGTTTCTACACCGCGTTGCTCCGCCGGCAACCCGTCCCGCTCCTCTGTGCGTGTTTCCAGAGCTCGGACTTCCGACATCCATTCGAGTCTACACAAATCACGGTTCCCTCGGCTCGCTAGTTGAGAGCTCACCTTACTCTGGATGCTGTCGGAATGGATGGGCTCGCTGTCGGCGACCCCCGCAGCAGCTCTAGCAGACCACAGGGCCACGGCCATCCGCTGCTCAAAAGCACCAACTACAGAGGAACAAGAACAATGTCTGTTGAGTCACTCAGTGTACATTTCAATGGTCAGCACTGACAGTGTTGCTAAGGTGGAAGCAGATGGCGAAATACAACAACCTTGTATCATAACACTATGGTCTTCAAATAAGTGTTCAGATTGTTGCATTTTGTTTCGAAGGAGTGTTCATCAGCATTTCAGAGATTGGACTGATCCAGGTCAGGGTCCCTTAGATGTATACAATGTGGAAGGCAGATGCCTCACAAGTAGACCAAAAAGAAGAAGTCTAAGGGGGGCAAAATCTAAAACTAACAGTAAATCTGCCATTTTGAATTTTGTGTGAATTTCTAATTTGGTCAGTATAAATCGAGAGACCTTTGCGATGAAGAGTTATAAAAAGCTTGAGGTTCCGAGGAACTGTGTTGGTGTGGCTTGGTGGCCATTTTGAATGACTCCCCATTACAAAAAAGCTGTTATAACTTGTCTGTACTTTGTTACACCTGGCCCAAACTTACCATATTTCCTAATGGCACAGTCCTGAGGACCCGCCCCCTATGTTTTAGCCTCGGCCATTTTAGATTTGTTTTTTCCCCACGACCTTTACGATTCAGCGTGAGGGACTCTCAGGAAGGGAGTTGCATTATCCTAATATTGTGCTGAAAGACTGGAAAACATTCTGAATGCAGCTGTTCATATCCACATTGACCCAACTTTTTTTTGACAGAAGTGCCGAGTTAGCAGACTCTGTATAGCATAGCACATGCTTGTTGAACACGTCTCGACAAAAACTAGCGGTGCTCGTGTTTGAATCACAACTAATAGTTCTCTATTAAGCATTGGTAAATTATGGAATTTAAAGTACATCTCTACCTGTATATAATCGCCAAAAATTAAAGTAGACACTTAAGTATCTTTTGGCCTCCGTTACTAGGGTTTAAAAGAAAATAAAAGGGGAACATCATACCCTGGCCAAATAATGAATGTATTTAAAATGCTTAAAACAATGTTTACGTCTGGTTTGATGACAGAACAACAAAAATTGTGAACTAAATGTGATGTTACCGCGTTCTATAACCATTGAAAATAGAGGACAGAACCAGAAGTGCCCTACATTATCAGTGCACTAAAAAGCTCAAACGCTAAAAAGATGCCTACGGGCTTGACACCAACTTTCTCAAAGTGCATAAAGACTCTCTAGATTACACATCCACTGAGAAAAGTCCATGTGAGTACGGGTTTATCTGGAGCCAAAAGGTCTCGCGAGCAGATGTGTCAAAGATGTGATTATTTGGATGTTCAATTTCTAGTTTTCCCCACAACTACAGCATGAAAAAAACTGGAGATGTATCCGACACTTAAACAACCCTGTTTACAAACAAAATGCTTTACATAGTGCATACCCCCAATGTCAATATTGTACTGAAACCTGTCTGAAATATGTCATAAGAAAAGAGAATTCAGAACCATATGATGTCTGCACGGTTCTCACATTTTCAGACCTGTGTTTTGTTTGAACAAGCACAAAGAAGTGACAGAATACAAACACTGCAAAAAGATTTTGCCAGTGTGATAAGACAAGCCAATGTATTGATTGTGGCCGACTAGTAGGTTATGCCCGACAGGCCAAAGGCTACAGGTCCTAAATGTCCTTGAAATGAACCAATGTGAGGTAGGAGGTGTAATGTAAATATTCAGGAAAATATGAGATCAGGACATATTTTTCTTTTTTTGACCACCAATCTCTGATATTGTTACATTGTAAACAACCAATGGCTGTGTTTAAAGTGACAGGAGACCGTTTATAATTTATTTGTATATTATTCACACGTCTCAAGTAGAAAGCAAATACACTTCCTCATCAACTGTATTTATTTCTCTGTTTCTCAAATATTAGACCATTTCTAAACTGTCTTGTGAGGTGAATACACATCAAAATAAGCCTCATTTTTGGTCATATTCGAAATCAGTTAGCTGAATATCACAGACAGGAATATTGGGAACATTATGACGCAGACTCCTGTGACCTATATTAGCCTTACGCTAAAACAACTGACTGCGTCCTCCTCCAAGGTCGCGAGACCACACTAAGTGAACTTCAGTTGTTGTTCTCATCTCATGTGCTGGCTGAGCCGTCATGAAAACACCCAGTGTTGTTATGACAGGTCAGCCGCCATGAATCATATTATTGATTTTAGCTGAGTCAACTGAGCCCCCTGTACTCTGTATACATCCTTTGAGTAACCTCGTACTTTTGTGTTTATCATTCATTCATTTTATTCATGTATGATTTTTATGGATGAGAAAGTAAATATGCACGTTCCAAATGATTACTTTATAGTCATTTACAACAATCACCTTTTTAATATAGTAAAAATATTTATCTGAACGTTTTAAATACAAGTCAAATAATATCTCCACTTGTCCTCCTTATTTGTTGTTATGTGTCAGTAGGTGGCACAAGCTGCCAGTGCGAATAGTTGTTACAGGACTGCCACGACGAGGGGTCAGACTATTGCCACTACTAGTCAGATATGTGCCACTACTAGTCGGATATGTGCCACTACTAGTCGGAGATGTGCCACTACTAGTCGGAGATGTGCCACTACTAGTCGGAGATGTGCCACTACTAGTCGGAGATGTGCCACTACTAGTCGGAGATGTGCCACTACTAGTCGGAGATGTGCCACTACTCGTCGGAGATGTGCCCCCACTCGCCGGACATGTGCCAGTATTTGTCACAGGAGAGTTACAACTAGCCTGAGACTTGTCACAGTCCTGACACCTGACTCCCGCTTGCCAATGTGATGCCAGTAACACAAGGAGGAGCTCGGTCATGCTGAACTCCTGTGTGTAGTTACTTAATGAATGTCCTTATAGTAACACTATGATGTCATGTTTAATCAAGATGAAGGTGTGCTGCACAGGGTAGGATGCCGTTTTGACGATAGAGATGCATGTCCGTAGACTTGAATATAAAACAAGTGATGTACCCGTTTCACTTTCTGTTTCACACACTGTATGAAGAGTAAACTGGTCTCAAAGATACCGCCGTATAACATAAATTGACTGAAAAGAGTGTCTCGTAAAGGATGTATTGACTGTTTATTTAACAGGCATCTACAGTCACATATTCCTCGTTAAGTGTCCTCGGCGTCTCAACCACAGCCTCACGAACAGAGAGTGGATTTCACAGCAAATTGATCCGTTTATATAGTCTTAAAAAACAATGTGACAGAGAGGCTCAGCCGTCGAAATGTGTATTTCCTGGTTAGTCAACATGGGTCCTGTTAGGTCACTACTACGACACAGCTGCCTCACGCACGCGAACATAACCAAGGTAATGTTCGCGTGCGAACACTGCTAAAAAAAACAGTTAACCTGGAAACCCCTGAACCCACAGAGGCTTGCTTGTTGGAAATACTGACGGAAAACAGCTTAATATTATGTGTTTGAACGCAAAGGGCTGATTTGTATGCATGTTCACGTGGAGTGACCCACTGCCCTTATATTGTGAGCTTACCGGTGGAAGGCGACGACTCCCGGAGTCGGTCGCCGCCGTGGATCTGCACCCTCGCTCGGCTGCCGTTCATGGCGCTCTCCCGAAGCCTCCGCTCGGCGTTTCCCCGCGCCATCTTCAGCTCCAGCAGATGTACCTTCCTCTTCAGGGCTTTGTTCTCTCTCTGGCACTGAGACATCTGTAAACTCACCACCGCGTAGTCGTCGTCGACCAGCTTACATATCTCCGCCACTGCTGCGTTAGCCAGCACCTCCATGATGGAGGCCAGCTGGGTCTGGAAGGCCAGGCGGCTGGACATCGTCCCGACACTCGGTGGCTCGTAAGCCGCTTCGTCGTTATGAAAATATGCGGTACAGTCCTCTTGCGGGGTCAGCTGGCGTTGGCGGCTCGGTCAAAGCATTACAGCTGGACTATAACGTCTACGCGTTAAATTGTTGAGAAGGTAAGAGAAGGCTAAGCTAAAGCAGCTTCTCCTCTTTCCGCAAGCAACGAAGGCAAACACATGACGTCATTTCCGGCTATTGAAATACTTCCGGTACGTTCCAAATGGCAAATTAAAAAAAAAAAAAACTTTTGATTTCAATACGTTCTGCAGCTCCCCCTTACAGTACGCACTGTCGCATGCATTATGCCCACAATATGGATGTTTTAAAAGCATATTGGTGGGCATTAGTATAAATGATCTGTCAGTCAGACATGAGAATCAGGTTAAATGAGCCACACTCCAACCTTTCTGTTGATGGATGTTGATAGAAGTGAATTAGTGTAGTGTCGTCTACCCTGCTCTCTTTCCCTTTATGCACTGCCTTTGTAGATTTGAATTGTCTCAAAAAAAACACACAAACACAGCCAAATATGTGTTTTACCATGATATATAGATACAATAATTGTATTTTATTATGCTATGATTATGCTAGGTGTTTATGCTAGGTGTTAATGCACAAAGACATTTTTATGTTGTGTGCTATTTGCTTAAAAAGTCCCTAATCTGTCTCAAGCTGGGGTTCATTGACAGTAAGATCATAAATTGCCTTGTAAAAAGAAAAGCAGATCCTGACACTCAAAGGACACACAAATTTATTACAAAAGCAAGTTCAAGTACATTAAAATAAAAATGTTTGTGCCACTAATTGTAAAAAATGCTCCAATATTTGACAGAAATACGATGATGAAATGAAAAGCCTCCTTACTGTCATAAAATAACGCATCCTACTGCATTTTCATCTCTAGGCGAAGGTTTGCAGCACAACGCGTTTCCATTCTTTCTGATATTCTCCGGCACGTTCGTGGAAGTGTGCGACTACACTCGGCTGGGTTTCTGGGTGACACAAACTCGTGACACAAACCGGCTAAACACATCACAGCTGTTTCGGCATCAAACATCATACAAAAGTGGTGAAAACGCTTGGAAGTGATGCAGCAATCCACATTTGTGTTTGTATGACTCTACAATGGATATATTTATTCAGAAGAAATCAACAGCACATGACTAGTATGTGCAGTCTCTCTGAAGACAATCACGTTTTCTGAAATAAAACCTAAGAAATGCTCTGTGCTGACATGGTTTAGCTCAGCAAAAGCGATCATACTTTTCATCACTACGTATGTCTGACTACACAACAACATGCACTAAGACAGGTGTCAAGGTGTTGTAATGTGGAGCTGTTTCCCCTTTTGACTGAGCAAAAATAAGCATCCCAGCAGGTTCCTCCAGCTCTGAGCCGAAAAAACATAAATACTTCAGTCATTTCATATCGACACACAGTGTGCAGTGTGAGAAATTAAAAACGTGTCGTGTCAGCAGTCCTGAAAGAAGCAACAAAAGCTGGAAGTGTTTGGAAATTGGAATCTAGTATAAGAAATCACAGCAGGAAAAGGCAGGACTCCATTTGTGTGAATGACATATACACTTGACATTTGATGAAATGTAAATGTATTTCAACTCCTCATTATGAAGGTCTAAAAGCTACAGTGCTGTTTCACAGTGCAGGTACGCCGTGACGATGGCTGCTTGCCATCATAATTCAACCGAGATGATCCAAGAGAAGCATGAGCCTCTCCTCCTGGATCCGCCCCGTGGGTCTATCTCATTTCACCATTTTGTGCCACCTCGGTTCCTCCTTCCCCGGAAGTCGTTTTTGGCGCTCCGTCGTGAAGAACGTCCCAATTCTTAAAAGGCATCTCGAGGATCGAGGAGGTTTGAAGTTGTTTTTTTTACGGCACCCGTGAACAAATAAAAAGCGGTAACAAACTCAAACTAACCGTTCCTTTTCATTTTCTTCAACTCGATTTATTCAAGATGTTAAAGAGACGTTCTGCCGTTCACAGTGTGCAGCTCGGTTCTCTTCATGATATTCACCTAGTACTTCTTCATACTGAATGTAGGATCCATCCAAGTCAAAGTGCAAATTATACGTCAACATTCTCTCACATTCAGCACTAATTTGCCGTATTTCATGTTGTCACATTGAAAGACAGGCCTGTGTGTGTGTGTATATAATAGATATCAATAAGTCATATATAATATACGTCACTTTTTATTTGTATAGTGCTTTTTTTCCTTCGTACGAACATTTGTAGCGCTTCACACAATAACATACAGTATATAAAGTCTATCATGTATGAGTTGAATACAAAATAAAATGCACGACATCCGAATATATTCTCGCCGTGAACGCTGTCGTGCTCATCCGACAGCGATCAGGAAGTACAGTGGTGTCACTCAACAATGGACAGCTGATGCAGCATAATTCATTGTCGTCGCTTTGAAATGACGGTCCGAGGCGAGGACCGTCTCATTTGTTGAATGCCTGTCGCCTCGACTCCTCCCTCCTCTTGTCTCCTCTCGTGACATCTCTCGTGGGCGGGTGTAAGGCGCGGAGTCGAGGAAAGGAGTCGAGGAGGCACACAAATGGGGAAACGAGACCGACCCCGAGTGCGCTGGCTACGTGAACACAAACGAAACCATGAATGACAAACTGATGGATTAAGTGTTGAAAACACTCTCTCAGGCACTCTTTTACAGTCCACTCTGTGATCCTCTCTCAGGAGTAAGTAACGACTGAGAAGGCTTCAGTGAAAATCCTTTTGTTCGCCTCGAAAAAAACAACAGAATTCACACATTACTGCTATGATCAAAGACACATATTAACTGCACTTGCCATGATATCACAGGACACCGCCTTGCTTCCTTGTTCTGGCTCACATAAGCTGCCGTTCAGATGCCCCCCGTCTACAGACCGCACTGGGACTGCTGCCGGTGTCTGCGAACGCTACACATTTGGCTGAAGGACTGTCCGCATCGCGCGCAGCTGTAGGGCTTCTCCTGCGTGTGGACCGTGCGGTGCCTCTTCAGGTGGCTGGACGAGATGAAGCTCTTCCCGCACAGCGTACACCGGTAGCGCCGCTCCCCCGTGTGGATGAGGAGGTGGACCCGCAGGTTGTTGGGCTGGGCGAAGCCCTTACCGCAGTGCGGGCAGGAGTAGGGCCTCTCCCCCGTGTGCACCCGCTGGTGCAGCTCCAGGGCGGCGGCGCTGGGGAAGATGCACCCGCACACGGCACACGCCGCGGCCTCTTTGGCGGTGGCGGCGGCGGCGACGGCGACAGCAGAGCCACTCTTGTAGAGCCGCCTCTGGCTGGCCGTGGTGGCGGAAGAAGGAGCAGCGGGGGGAGGGGGCGGAGGAGGCAGCGGGGGTGGCGCGGCGGCCAAGTCGAAGGACGCGGCGAAAGCGGCCATTTCGTGGGTGCCGCCCGGGAAGAGCATGGTCGGAGGGCCGTCGAGACTGTCTCCGCCCTGGGAGGGGAAGGAGGCCGAGGGGTGGCCATTCTCTGTGTTCCCCAAACCCAGCTGCGCTACCGCGTACGCTGCACCGAGGTGGCTGACCCTCTCCTGCATCCAGGCCAGGTCCAGGCCCAGACTGTTGAGGCGGTCGGGGCTCGGGTCATCGGGGTCTACAGGGACGGGCAGCTGGGAGGGATGGAGTCCATCTTGCGTAGCGTCATCTGCCTGGAGCTCTGGCTTCAGATCGACATCTGTCGGATCGCCTCCAAGGGCCGTGACTTCCACACCACCGGCCGCCAAGCTGTCGCCCAGAGGCGTGGCGGCTTTACTTTTGGCCCGAGGCCTGCAGGTCAGGTCCATCGTGGAATCAGTAGGCGAAGAGGAGGGCAGGGTGGTGCAGGCGATGTCGGTGAGGCCCGAGTCAGGAACAATGTCACTCGGTGGGGGCTCCTCCTCCCCGGACTCCATGGCCGAAGACGCACAGACGGCCACAGGGGAACAGGCTGAGGGGAGTCAAAGAAGAAAAAAGAGAGAGAGAGAGAGAATCGTTTAAAGAGAATTATTTCAAAAAAACATTTTTCCGTTGTCCTCACTTGCTGCCAACACACATTGGCCGGGCAGAGATGAGCTGATGAGCGTTGACAGGAAGAGTATGAATTTGGGGAAACTATAAATCAAACCGACACGGAGACAAATCTCGGTTCAATCACAACCCAGAATACTCTCCAGTGTCCCGTGCCTCAGAAAAGTGTTTCTGTCGAAATCAAATGTCCCTTCGGTCCCTGGTTACCACATGTATCTACTGATGAAGTCATCTTTGGGAGAGGGAGTGTATTTTTCAAAATGATTACACAAAATTCTGCCGATGTTGGCTCGATCTCGCCTGAGGCACGGCCCACGGGCGAGCTCCAGGGGTCCGGCTCCCGCATGTGTGGCGGGGAACGCTCTCCGACTGCCAGCGAACGCCGCGTGGCGTGCGGTGTTGGCGAACGCAGCCCCTCGGGCTGGCTCCCCCTCCCCCGTAATCAGCAGCCAGATTATAAAATGCCACCAGTTGGTCTTTGTCGTGTAGGTATGCAGTTGAAGTGATCGGCCAACATGCCAACCTTCATGAATCGCACCTTCACTTGAATGCCTTCAGCATTTTTGGTACTAGTTTCTTTTGCTTCAGCAGAAGTAGAGTGCCAATGCTGGAGGCGAGACACCAGCAGTGAGGCCCCGACGCCGCATGGCTGCGTGTACAAGCACTGGGATACGAGTGGAGACGGCAGCTTGGTTCTTTGTGAGGATGCTGTGCTGCAGCGGGAGTAAGCGGTACCCTCCTGGGCCCTCCATCAATGTGGTCTGCCCCCTCTCCAGTGGCCTCAACTTAGATCCCACAGTGCTGCTTACGTCTGTGTGCGTTATTGTTTCCCAATACAATACCTTAAGGGTCTTAACCTTTTGGAAAACATGCGCGGAAATCCTCCCGCTCCCATTATAAGTCCCAGCATGCCCCATTCAGACAATCTTTTGACATAAAATAAGTAATTTTTCCGTATTTTAACCGAACGACAATTCTTTTTGACTGAAACTCCTTCCTAACAGCCCAAGTCTTTGTTTTATTGTGATTTTTGTTGCAGATTCGGATTCTTTAGGTCCTAATGTTTCCAAAAAGGTGTCTTATTGACCGCTCTAAGAGGCATTTTTAAGAAATCTGGTTCATATCATGCTGGATGTTCATAGTTACGATCAAAATATCTTTTAAAAGTGATTTTTTTGCAGATATACATTTTTTCCCAAGACTTTGCTAAACAAAATACATACAATAAACACAAGTATTGGAATTATTGCGGGGTTCTTATGACGACTCAAACACAGGGAAAAACACTGGTTCCACAGTTTTCACCGGCTTGAGTCTGTATATCCTGGGGTGTCATTTCCCAGGAGGGCTCGTTGGTTCCCTCACACAGGGAACCGGGAGCACAGCCCTCCAGTCGGAGAGTGTTCAGCAGGTGCAAAACTCTTTTTTCATTTTCAAAACCTTCAATGTTATCAGTTGCTCATTGGCCAAAGTTCCTTTATTAAATCCGTGAAGTCACTCAAATACATGATGTCCAATTCAATAAATACCCCTTCAATATGAACAAATCTTGGTTCTCCAATGCTTCATCGCTCAGCAACGATACAGAATTGTACAAAATGCTTCTCATGCACTAAACGATTTCAAAAAGCCGCCTCAGGCTGCAGGAACCCGAGATGCTGATGATCTGTGACTCCGTCTGCTCAACCCCTTTTCCTTAGACACCGCTACGTCAGCGTGGATGGTCACTATCCCCCGGTCTGTTCTCAAAATTCTTAGTCTGCCCCACAGAGCATGGAGCGTCACCAGACTGCCCTGCAGGTCACATCCAAGACTTTTAATGACAACTTTAATCTGTCTATGGAGAGAGCTATGCTTCGTTGTCTCCCAATGTGTGTTTTTTTTTTTTTACCAACACTATTTGAATTATGCTCCAGTACACCTGTTCTTCCCGTACGTTGCTTGACTTTGCAATGGAAATCAAACATGCAAAGCTCCACGCACCAAGGCCCGGTCCAGACTGGGGATCAACCCTGTGAGGCGCCGGTGGCGAACCACCGCACCACCTCTGGATTTGCAAGGATTATACATCTCATCCATGAACATTTTTACGGATGCTGAGATTTGGCTCACTCCTCGTGATGCTGTCCTGCTGTACTCTCATAAAGACGCCTTAAGCTTAAAATTGTTCATACAATTTCTGAGCTTTTTTTTTTTTTTAATAACCCCCCCTGACCTTAAGCTCTTTAATGTCAGAACAGTGTCCTGATGCCATGGCCGACTCTTTCGACAATATCTGCCTCGCACTCCTCGGGGCCATATTGCTCCTCTCCAAATCAGAAAGAAAAATCTTAATTTTGCTTATCCGCGACTCGATGAGCACACTCGCCCTCGAGAGACACTGCAGAAGAGCCGGATGTTTATTAAAGGCTAAGAGGTTATTAGTCTCCCTTAACATCAGAGTCACATCATAAACCATCAGGCGAGATCAGCCTGTTTACCCAATTAGATTTTGATTGTTGTATTTAAAAGTGAGGCCCTGAAAGAGCGGAGGGGTCGCCAATTTATGATGATAAAAAGTGGGAGGATATCAGGACTCTGATTGTTTCAGACATGCATGTCCCATTTGTCCCCCTTTGCACTCTGCTGACCCAATTTCAGCCAATTTCCCTGAAACCACTGTCTCTCGGATTAAATCATCTTCCCAGCTCAATATTATTCACCCTGAACTTATAAACGATGTACTGCGCCCTGTCAGTCCCTGCATTTCATCAATTATGATTGGCTGCTCGGCCACTGGTATTTCTCCCTACGACTTTAAACGGAAAACTATACGACCCGCCTTAAACCGCTCGCCCTCGCAGAGACTGGCCTATTAAGATATCATTAATATCTGAGGTGTAAGATAAGATAGTCCTTTATGAGTCCCTCTGTTGGGAAATAACGGTATTACAGCAGCCCTTATTCACAGATCAAAGATCAAGTAATATAAATGCGCGAGACAATGAAGTTATCTCAACAGATTGCTGACAGCAGTTTTTGATAACTATCAGTCTGGTTTTAGAGCTCGACAGTACCGACACCATCCTTCCACCCAGTATCTAACCCGCTTATCCTCTTTAGGGTCGCGGGGCTGGCCATGGATTCAACTGCGTGTCCGTTTCCTCAACTTGTTGACTTAATCAAAGAACCATCGTAAGTAAAGATAAGGTCGTAACGACAACGTCGCCCGAAGAAGTCCATCTAACTACATTTTCTGCCATTTCGAATTTCATGACATCTGATTGCTGCCAAATTTGGCATGGAGCAGAACTGGAAGATGTTGACGTCTCACTTCACAACTATTCGGACCAATCGTCACCAATTTACAAAATGTGTCCAAATAACAACCTGACACCCTGAAAATTGAGGTCAAATCGATCTCTAAGTGACAAAAACAGGTTGTCAGGAAATTTGAGCATTTTTAAGGGATTTTTGCCCTTTTACTGTTTTGACAGTCGTAACAAACGCCTACAGACTTCAAAGTGGTGACTTTTCATGGATAGATGTGGCTTCCATTTGTTTGCCATTCACAATTAGACAATACGTTATGATTTCAGACTGAGAAGTTCTGAGTCAGCGCCCGTCTCTTTAAGCCGCCGTCCGAAAAAAAAACCCAGGCGGCTCGGATTGGTGTGCATCCGGGTCTGCCTGTCAATCAAGCGGCAACGTCTGGTTCTGCTGAGTGTCCTAAACATGCGTTCTCTCTACTGACCAGCAGGGGGCAACTCCTCTTCAGAATCAGAAGCAGTTATTATAGAGGTTCATTCTGGACCTGGGGAGACACATCTGTGATCATACATATCATACATAACATGGCTCCGCCTCCGCTTAGTGATTTTATCAAACAACACACTCTAAGTGGCAGACACACTAGATCTGCTGCTAGAGGTCACTGTGTCTTTTTACTTTGATCCAGCTCTTTTAGCAAATCTGCATTTAACATTAAATCAGCAAACTCATGGAATGATCTGCCATTACACATACGACAACAAAAAAACATATAAAACATTCAAACATAGCCTTAAGGGAACGGCTTGTTGCCCATCGGATGTGCGAGCACTAATGTACTGTTTGTCCTGCCCGTCCATTCGGTGTAAATGTGTATTTGTCTTGTTTGGTGTTTATGTATGATGTGCCTCTGGTGTTTTATATATCCATCTTGAACTAGTTGTGTGAATTTGTTTTGTGTTATTTTAAATGTATTTTCAAGCTGCCATTAAAAAAAAATAGTCTGCTGTCTCTGGCTAGCGACAGCTGATGAAAATTAGCCTCTCTGGCTAACTCTGGCTCACTTACTGTTGATCAGTGTGTATTGTCTCTGTAAAATGATCAAATAAATCAATCAAATATTCTAAACTCCAGAAGATTGACATCAGACCCAGAGAAAGTAACTCGGTGGACCTCGAGTTCAGAGTGTTGCACCACAAAAATATCTATATATATTTATTTCTTTTCATTTTTATGTTCTCAAAATACACTGATATTATAGAACTGTCTATTTACAGATTCCTATTTATTATAAAATAATTTTCCTTAGATTTTTTTATCCTTAAAATGAGAGGGTTTTTTTTTCTTCTTTTTTTTAAATTTTATTTTATTTTATTTTTGTTGGTCGGGGAGACAGTTTGTTTACTAGAAGAATGATACTGTTGATTTGAATGCTGAGAGGTCAGGGGGGGAGGGGGGAATGTTACATGTATCACGATTGCACTGTATTTTTGTGTACTTGCCTTAATTTAAAAAAAAATCTATATATATAGACATATAGATATATCTATATCTATATCTATATATATATATATATATATATATATATATATATATATATATATATATATATATATAGAGAGAGATATATAGACATATATCTATATATCACAGCCGGGATGAATAAGTATTCATGGAGGAAAAACTGGTCGACTAAAGTCCAGACGAGGTGTAAACGCTGACAGGCTTCACTCTAGTTTATTGTCATATTCTTTGTATTAAAACCAGAGTAAACACTGAAACCACGAGAGTTCACACTCACCAGTCGACAGGTCGCACTCGGCCCTGATGTTGACCTCCACCTTGAGGTCCAGGTTGCAGTCGTCTCCCTCCACCTTCTCCTGCTTCACCAGAGGCACCAGCGCGCTGTCCTCCTGCTCGACACGACATAGAGCGTTCTGCATTGATCCGGTTATTACATCGTTCATCGCACGCTTCAAGAAGCCAGCAAGCTAAAGGGCCTCTCTCTATCATACACACACAAGTAATAGAAAAACTGTCCATCTCTGCCAACAAGTATGTGCCATCTCCACTGCCTCAGAGGGTTGAATGGCTGCCTCACAGGATACAGCACAACTTTGACATGTCTTTGAAGTGCTCCTTCTAAAAATCATTCTGCTGAATTACCTTTGAGATGTGACGGAAGGGTTTGTCTATAGACGTGTCAGGAAGAGGCGGCACCACAGGCTGATGGTTGTCAGCTCCTGGAAAAATAGCACAGAACACTGAGCTAGTATTTGTCCACAGCTTGTCTTTGGAGCTTGAGCCACGTGTCATCATTCACCTCCAGCAACCCGTCTCTTCTAAGACGTTTCTTAGTTTCTAAATGAGCTCCCAGCGCTTCAAACGCTCATATTGTGCCGGTTTGAATGCTCTGGGATGCTAAAGTGTCCTCTGAATTACAGTCAAAGACAGAAATGTAGTGGCAAGCACTGGCACGATGTTTGCTGGTATGGTCCATATAAACATCCGGCATCAGCTGATCAGCTGAGGAGAAAAAAAAAGGGCAACGCTTTATAAAAACTGCACGCTATGAAGCATTAGTTAAGTATGAGTAAATTCATCATTTATAAAGCATTGTTCCACACTTTATGAATGATGGATTCACCATTTGTAAATGAAGTATTATATAATGCTTCACAGCGAGCCGTTATTCTAAAGTGGTACTGTGTATTTTGTCTTTGTCATATTTGGTCATGTTGGAGGCAGCCGTGGCCCAGAGAAGTCTCTCTCTGATAACACTTTGTAATAACTGCACGCCATTTACAAAGGGTGAATCCATCATTCATGAATGATGAATTAAGACTAGTTTACTCACGCTTAACTAATGCAATGTCGCGTGCAGAGACGATAACGTTTTACAGAGAAATGTGGAATCATTTTTGCTAGTTCTAACATACAATTAAGCATTTGAAAACACAATAATGACCCGCTGCTGACAAGGACTGAACCAAATTTCCTGAAGACAGGATTTGGCCCCTGAAGTAGTCAAACTCATAGGAGCTTCGGTGTAAACAGGAGCCGCCAACATGCATGTGACTTCCACCACGATAACCTAAAAACAACAATAACACACAGCTGCACTAGAGCTGTCATGTTGGCCAGCCCTGCCACACTGTGCATTGACATGTCTCATAAGGGCCCGTATATGAGGCTGAGGGGCCACAGCAGTACACGAGCCACATGGCTCAGTGTGTGTTTGTGTGTGTATGTATGTGTGTGAGATCAGTCATGACAAGCAGAGCTGGATGAAGTTTGAGCAACTGTGTGGTCTCATTGAGAGGAAAGACAACATCAAACACGTTTTGCTGTGTGAGTCTGTGTCATGACTCTCTGGTGCAACGCTGCAACGAAATAGCTGCAATGTTCTTCCTTTACCTTCATCCTCCACCACCACCACCACCACCATCACCACCACCACCACCACCACCACCACCACCGTACCTTCGGCTGGCCTAAAATGAACGGCGTGCGTCTCCTCCCGCGGACTCCGTCTCCTCATCTTCCTCTCGTGGCTGCGCATCTTCACGTCGATGTCCCGCAGCTTCCTGCGCAGCGCGTCGTTCTCCCGCTCGCTCTTCTCCCGCTCGCGGTCCATCTGGGAGCGCAGCGCGGCGTAGCCGTCGTCCACCAGCTTGCAGATCTCCGCCACGGCCGAGTTGGCCAGGATCTCGATGATCGAGGCGATCTGCGCTTGGAAGCCAACGCAGTCCGCCATCATCATCATCGCCAGGCCCGTCTGCTGCCTCTGCTTCTGCTCGGGCGGAGAGATGCGCGCGGCAGGCTGCTGCTGCTGCGGCTGCTGCTGCTGCTGCGGCTGCTGCTGCGGTGCACGTGCATGAACAGATCCACGCACCGATGTGTGACCGGTGAGCGTTTCACTCACTGTGTCCGTCTTGTTTGTGTGTGTGTTTTGGACGTCCTCTAGAATGTTGTGGGCTCTCCGGGGTGAGAGTCGCCTTTTGATGATGTCAGTTTGTTGTTCCACCAGGTCCTGGCGGCTGCTTCCCATAAAAAGGCGATCGATTTGGTTGTGTTTTTTACCCGCGCGTTTCTTCTCACTTCTCACAAGCAAACCACGCGAGGAAGCGTGGAAGTGTGTGTGTGTGCGAGTGTGTGTGTGTGTGTGTGTGCGTGTGTGTGCGTGTTGTTGTTGAAGAGACGTCCTTTTCCTCGGGAGCGTCACGTGAAGCGACGTCTGTTTCTGATGACGGCGCGGCGCAGCGTCACAGCTGGATCAGCTGTCAGTCGCTCCGACTCCAACAGCTGGAAGCGGCTTTGGACGGAGTTTGTGTCCGCACACGCGCGTGCACTGCGCTGACGTGAAGAGAGACGCCGTTGTCGTGAACGCGCAGAGCAGCAAACGTGTTCTCTGCAGTCACCTGATCCTGATCAACATCCTGCATTGTGTGTTTGCACTGGGTCCTGCAGGGAGGGGAGGGCTGTGTGTGTGTGTGTGTGTGTGTGTGTGTGTGTGTGTGTGTGTGTGTGTGTGTGTGTGTGTGTGTGTGTGTGTGTGTGTGTGTGTGTGTGTACGAGCAGATTGAGTCTGTTTGACTCATTTATTATGCGCGTCTGTGTTTGTTCATATTCTGAGAGCAAATCATTATTTCATAACCCAGAATATGATCATGGGGTCTGAACGCGGGGGATGATCAATCATAGACTTCTCTACTAAAAAGGTAGACTTCATTTGTTTATTTAATACACAAACAAACAAAAAAACTGTTTGTAAGTTAATTATTTGTTAGTTTTGCTTATGAAACTAGAATTTCTGGCGAAAATGCAAAACAAGCTACAAGTTGCGTCTGGACGTAGTGGGCGGGGCATGAATGAGCAATGAGTTTCTATTGGTGGGTCTGACTTCAGGACATGGAGGTCAATTGACATTTTATTGCTCTGTTTTGTCAACATTATTTGCCCACTACGTTCAAACTCTTTTTATTTTGAGAGTGAAAGGTTTTTTTTTCAAGCAAATATTTTTGAATTGTAGCCAGAAATAGTTTCATAAGCTAAACTAATAAATAATGTACTTATTTGCTCGCAAAACTAACAAATACAAATATTTGCTCTCAAAACATGTGTTTTTGTTTGTTTGCATATTAAAGCAACAAATCAACCTTCACACTCTACAAAGAGATGTTGAAGTTTGAGGACATTAAAAACATCAACATTCTCTCGCATTTACTTTTTGTAACATTTTATAATAACTGCACAACATGAAGCAATAAAGTATGAGTAAATACTTAATTTATGATTAATAAAGAATTTCTCCAACCTTTATTTACTCCTATTTACTATTTATTTATGCTCTATTAATACACATGTCTAGCTGTTATATTCTTTCTTAATAAGCTCGTATTTGACCTGTTTTATGATTGTATTTTAATACTTAATTCCAAAATTTTCAAACTTCAAAAGTATTATTTGAATAAAAGAACATGTAGGATTTGCCAACAATCCATAAGATCATTTATAAAGTTATAGTAAATGATGTAATCATTGTACAGTTATGCATGCATTTTATACATCTTTACATATAGCGAGAGATAATGGAGCGTTACAGTTTTTAATTGATGTTTTATGAACACGTATTAATACTAACATTCATGATTAATTTAGGGAGTATAGTCCGTTCAGTATTCAGTGTGACCTCGTCTTTGAAAGGCTGTAAATAGATTCCAGCGGACTCAAAGTCTCCAAACCTTTACTCTACCGACGTTCTATGAACATTTATTTAAACATATTTATTCATTTGATACAGAACAAAATAAATACTCCCAACACATGATGGAATAATACATGAAATATACATTTAATGACGCTACAAAAACTTCAGCTGCAGTGATTCTTTGGAGTTTGTCTCCGATAGAAAGACACACATTCTTGCTCTCAGCTCCTTCAGTGACTAAATATGATTATTATACTCATGAACCAATATGCCAAACCCAGGTGTATCTATAATTATTGACAAGAAGTCATATACATTATTTTGCATATTTTATGCAAATTGCAAAAAGAACTGGAACGTCGTGAACCTATGACTCACGTGTTTATGTTATTATTGTTATTGCTTGCCTACTTGTATTGCAGCCAGTAGTTTGGCTCCTCCCATGTGCTGCTGGTCCACAGATCTGATTTCATAAAAAACAAAACAGTGACATAAAATACCGTTTGTTAGGAAGGGGCTTCATGCAATTGTATACGCCCCGACGCCCTGCACGACCACACACACATCAACACACAGCCGGCAGTGTTGCATAGCACTCTACATTGACTTATTGAATCACTTAGTTCACACCACATCCATCTCCACTGCTCGCCCCTTTCTCCAGCTTCCTGTCCCCGACGGACTTTTCTGCATTTGACTTTTGTTTTTTTTTAGCAATCTCCCCATTTTAAAAAAAACAACACATTAACAATTCTCCTTCTCCAGGTGAATCTGCTCATGCTTTGGAAACGAGGCAAAAGAAAGAAAAATAGACGGACCTCGTGGCAAAAGGAGAAGATGGACGAGCTGACCAATCAGAGACGAGCTGAGAGAACAGCTGGCATCGGGCGAGTCTCCAAACAGGTGTGTCGTCAAATTATAGTACAGTTGGGGCCGATAATGTGACATTATATCTGGACTCCAGTAGGACGTGCACGCTCATGTGTTCCTTTAGTGCTGTGAGCCTCGAGTAATTGTTTATAAAAATAAAAAAAAGAAAAGAGGAAGGACACGTTTCACAGGCAGTCCACCTGTCTTCAAGTTCCTCTTGTGAAAGGTCAGCGGACTCTTCCTCTTTTTCCACGTCTGACTCCTCTAATGAGGATGTGTTAGAGGACGAGGAGGAGGAAGAGGAGAAGAACTGCTCTGACCTCCCCACATTCAAATCACAAATCAAAACTCACCTCTTTACAACTGCTTTTATGACTGTGTGCTCTCTTAAATTAAATTCTTAAATTATTAAGAAGAAGAGGAAGAAGAAAAAGAAGAGTTCAAACGTGACCGGTGCTGGGTTGTTTATTGGCTCATGCTTCGCTCGGCCGTACAACTCTTCCTCTCCTGGTTGGTTCTCCCCTCATGGCGTTGCGTGTGATTGGCTGGTGGAGCCGACCAACCAGTTCTACCGTGACACGTCTCATTCTGGACAGAGGAATGAGCTGGTAAACCGCCATGTGGGCCTCGTAGTTGCACTCATTCTGATTGAAAAGAGCAAGACTCGATCCCGCATTCTATGTGTGTCTGTGTGTGTGTGTGTGTGTGTGAATCAGGGGGCGTGGCAGTTTGGTAGAGGCGGGACCACGTCTGCTGCTTTCAAACCTGTCCGGCGTGGACACGAACACGTGGTGGTGGAAGAAAAGACGCTGGGGTCGGAGAGTAAGAGAGCTGAGAGTTCTCGCATCTACTCTGACGTTTTAAAGGTTGGAAAAAATAAAACGCGGACTCCATCTGCGACGATACGCTTAGTCATTTTGATACTGTAAAATATTTGATGATATTCCTTTATAAAAATTGTATTTGTGGTATTTTGGCGCTACTGTGATCCACTGTGGGCGCGGTGGAATTTGTATTGACAGAATTTGAATTTGACATAAGTATGCAGAGGTAAATTCTTCCTTTTAAGTCAACAGTACAGTTGCACATGTGAAAGGTTGATGGGTATGTTTCTACCAGTACAGTTTTTGCATCTGGCAATACATATTTCAATGTTTTCGTATCACTTTGCGTTGTGTCCAGTTTCCTTTTCTGTGGATAACTGAAAAAGATGGAAGATAACTGAGACTGTTGTGAGTGTTGCAGTCATTTGTAAATACTTAGTGAGGCATAAATACTTTAAATGAGGCCTCACAAAATACTTAACTCACGACTACCGAAATGAATCATGAATTGCATAATTGGTGTTTCTAAAACATATATAAACACGCTCCCTAACCATCAGTGCATGTTTAAATCATGATATGTATAAATGCATGCATACATGTACATCTAAATAACTTCTTAATCATTTGCTTCACAAATGATCCAATGAACTATTGACAACTCTAAATAGTTGGTTTGTGATTTTGATAATTCTAAAAATGGAGAATCCTTTGTTTATAAAATCGGACCATAAAATCAAACAATAAAGCTTATTAATCACCAATAAAACATGTATAGATGTGTATTAATGGAGTGAACAATGTGTCATAGCGTGGAGTTATTAAGTGTTTCCTCATTTTCACCGCCTACCGTTCCTCATCACGTTGATGATGATGATGATTATGAGTCAGACTTCACTCAATAGTGGGAGATTATTTTTAAATTCTGAATTCATAGGACGTCTCCAATCCGCTGTGTGAATTCATGAACATATTCCAGACACTGTGTCCACAATCAACCCCTCAGATATTCTCTGCTGTCTACCCGATAAACAGTCTCATCACTCGTCCTCCTCCAATCGCTAATTCTTGGTCTTTTCCTGTTTTTCTTCAGCGAGAACTGAGACGAGCTTCCAGGCTCACGGCCTTTCTGAAGGCGGTGAGGGAAAAGGGTAAATGAAGGTAGTAAATGAAGTGTCCCGGGATGAATACGAGGATGCGTGTGCACACACTGTGTATATAAATAATCTCTGTGCTTTCTTTCTCTATCGCATATGCACGTCTTCACGTCGAAGTATCTTATAAAGAACCCAGTAGAATATATTGAAGAAGAGGAAGGCCAGAGGGAAGCCCGCCCTCGACACAGTGTCAATCTTCTTGGCTCGGTCGATAAATAACTTCCTCATCTCTTCGATGCTTTTCCCCCCGGGGGGCTTCTTGGCAGCGTTTCCTGCCGCGGCCCCCGGGGCGTTGGGCACGGCGACGGCGTGGTTGGCTCCGCCCTTCGAGCCCTTCCGGTTGCTCGGGGTGGAGGAGGTCACGGCCGCCGCGGAGGTCGCTCGGTTCTCGTGCGGTTCCCCGTCCTGTTTGGAGGGACAACGGAGGAGAGGGAGGGCTCACAGATCAGGTAATAGTCACCGCACACGCCTCTGACGGGCCCTCGAGCAAGGCACTGAGCGAGGGCTAAACTGGTTGGCTCCTCTGGTTGTGCATAATAACGGCCTTGGATTGGATAGTGCAGAAAAGATTCATTCCACACACTTTAACACTTACAACACGTTATGTCATGACCTTACATCCCACTATGCATCTTCTTAATAGGTAAATAAAGGGCCATTTCCTCAAAATGTGAAAGGTTTCTTAAGATATAACCTTTTCTCCATCTACACGTTAGCATAGCATGCTCGTTATGACCCACGCCACTGACTCCCAACCGGTTCAGTGTTACTGTCCATGTCTTCACTGAACCAGCAGGCGGATGGGGATGTGGTTGGAACATGCAGGTGAAACACAAATACATGCAAAAACACACACGCACGCACACAAACACACACACACACACACACACACACGCACACGCACTGCGCCTTTACCCTGTGGTTGCTGGTGTAGACGTTGGTCATAGATCCATGAGGAGGGCCTGTCGCTTTTCCGTTGTCAACATTAACACGGCGGAGGGAATAAGCTAGCTCCTCTGGATCAACAGCGCCTCCACTGATCTACCAGTTGACAGCATGCACACCAGTAAACAACACACAGAAAGCAAAAGGACCGACAACAAAATAAAACAATAGCATCTAAAAACAAGGGGCTGGGACGCACATTCATTCAGTCAAGCTACATGTTGAAAGTGTTTGTTCAAAGCTGCCAAATACATTTTGTTTGGGGGTTTTCATCGAAATTCTGAACAATTCCCTCAGCAGTTACCTGCAGAGAACGCCAATTAAATCACACAAAAAAAGAAGCTATTATATAAAAATGCACTTTTATGAATTGCTATGTTGCGCCCTCATGATCCATAATAACATGCCTGGAATATACATTAAATTTTATCAAAAGACTAACCATTTTCTCAGGTGTGTTTAGTGTTTTTTTGTTAATATCTCATTCTGTTATTTCACTTGTTATTAGTTTTCATAACTATTTAACCCGTTGAAAACTGTGGAACCAATTTTGTCTCTAGTCTCCTTTTCCCTGTATTTGAGTCGTCGTGGGAAAGTCAAAATAATTACAATACTTGTGTTTATTGTATGTATTTGTTCAGCATAGTCTTTGGCAAAAAAATGTATATCTGCAAAACCTTTTAAAAGATATTCTGATCATAACTATGAACATCCATTATGATATGAGCCAAATTCTTCAAAAATGCCTCCTGGAGCGGTCAATAAGTCATCTTTTTGGAAAGATTACGACCTAAAGAATCGTAATCTGTAACAAAAATCACAATAAAACAAAGACTTGGCCTGTTAGGAAGGAGTTTCAGTCAAAAAAACTGTGTCGTTCGGTTCAAAAATGGAAAAATTACATATTTTATGCCGAAAGATTGTCCGAGTGGGGCATGCTGGGACTTCAAATGGGCGCGGGAGGATTTTCACGCACGGTTTCCAAAAGCTTAAACTAAGGATAATAATACTGTGTACTAATACATTTATAAAAAGGTTTTCAATCACCCCCCTCTGACCGAGAAATAAATACATTTTGCTCGGCATTCCTCTCAAGTAAATGCTGTTTGTGAGCGTGAGCTGAATGAATGCAGAGTCCATCCTTTCCCTGAGCCACAGACATCCTAACCATGCATCGACTACACACGAGTGCTCTGTTTGGCCTTCTGCCAGAGAAATAACACAACCGTGACCCACAAGGACAGAGCGTCATGCACTAACACAGTGAAAGGGATGCGCGGCGTTTCAGGAGACTTCAAACCAGATCACACGAGAACACATGCGCACATCTGTGTGCCGGTACGGGTGGTAAGCGGCGAGCGGAGGCGGGGCTTCAGTACCTTGCTCTTGCTCTTGGGGGGCCGCCTGAAGCGCAGCAGGTCTTTATGTTGCCTGGACACGAAGTTGACGGCGGCGTACTCCAACAGGGCGGAGAAGACGAAGAGAAGACACACCGCCATCCAGATGTCTATGGCCTTGACGTAAGAGACCTTTCAACACACACACACACACACACACACACACACACACACACACACACACACACACACACACACTCTAGTTAAGTTTAAAACATATTTTCAAGCAAAAGGTTTGAATCTTTTTCATAAATACACACATCGTTTGAGAGTTGTAGCTGCTGCTCTTTGCACACGCACACACACAAACACACACACACAGTTGTGTTTTTATGACTTTTGGGCACATATCTTTGACGTAAATGACTTTCCTGGAGACGTACCCTAACCCGAGCCACCTCTTCATCACTTAGCGTTTTCATTATCGGGAAGTGCAAATGTGTCCCTAAAAGATAGGCAAGTCCCCACGATGTGACTGTGTAATCAGATTTATGTCACCACAGAACTTGTAAAACAGGCTCACACACACGCGCGGATGCTTGTGGTGTCGAGATGGTGCAAAGTTTCTTTATGAAATAATGACTTATTTAAACATGTGCTACATACTGGAGTGCAATGTTCTGTTCAGCACTGGAAACATGAGAAGCCTCCTAACCTCTGAATAAATACACACACACACACACACAAACACACACGGTACGTGTGATGAAGATGTATGAGCTCTTAAGGGTTATGTAAATATGTGCTCCATTTGTGATTTCTTTTCCTCATGCATACGAGATATCAGGAGGAAGCTCGGAGACTCGACCCTCCACAGAGCAGAAACACCATGAAACCAACACACACACACACACACACACACACACACACACACACTTGAGCTCGCCTGGGAAAAACATGCCCCAATAAAAAGATTTCAGGTCAGAGGAGAGGGAATAAGTCAATTCTGCCACACACACACACACGTACACGCACACACACACACACACACACACACACACACACACACACACACACACCGTTTGAACCAGATGGACACAATCTGTCCGTGCATTATGGTACAAACAGGATACACGAAACGACTCCAACAAATTCTCATCCTCGGCTCACCACATCATAAAATGAAAAGTGTGTATTTTAATTTAACAACAAAGTTGTATTTGTCCAAACTCCACCCTCACAGATTGTGTTATCATTAAATTCATATCAATCAACCAAAGTCCAGTCACAAGCTGTTACATTTATGGCCCAAATACTGACGACCCATCCTTTAAATAGAAATAAACATACCTGGCAGTCCACAGGAACACCGATACAGTGTACGGACTTCTTTCTCACCAGCAATTCAAGTGTATTTTAGATTAAAAGCGATCATGCTAATATTTACATGGAGCAGAAATAGCCTACATCAACCCATCACCAGATGGCGCTTCACTTCATCTCTTCTCAAAGACTCTGCGTTTGGGATTGTCTCATTAAAACAGAGTGGGCATCCTTCCTGGAAATAACCGATTCCTCAAAGCCATCGCCGACCCTTCTGTGGGAAACGGAAGGTCGTTTTTAAAAAGAGGCATGAAAAAAAGGAAAGAGGAAAAAAAAAAAGAAGCTTAACTGGGACAAAATGAATCTACATTCAAATATAGGAAGTGATGAATAAGAAAGAAGCTGACACATGGAGTAAATACTAAAGAAAAAACTAAAATCTAAGTAATTAAGGACTCAGCAGGGAAGCCAACAAATTCACCCAATAGGATGAAGGAAATCTTCAGAAGGTTTTATGCCAATCTGCAGTCAGGGCCAGAAGGATTTAAACTGTGACACAATTATTAAAACGTTGCCTATTTATACGACTGCAGTGGATTCAAAACGAAACAGTCAATATGTGATTGAAGCGTCGAGTTTGAGCTTTATTTCAATGGATAGAACACAAATGTGGGATTAACTGATTAGGAATTACAGCCATTTGTACACAGTCCTCATTATCAGAGGCTCAGAATAATACACATAATTGTGAATATATATAATCATTTGGAAAATTTTGAGGAAAATCCTTTGCAGTTGATGGTTGCAGGATTTGGCTGAATCTGAGTAGTCAAGCCCTGAACACCTCAAAACTACTGCTACTTCTATCAGCTGTGACATCATTAATAAACACCGGGGGGCCCGGTTCCATTGGCGGACATACCGGCCCATGGGGAGCACCGCCTCCACCACGGTGACCAGGTGAAGGCATCACACCGGCTCGCCTGTGAACGCAGCATTCCTGTGTCTTTCCCCTCTCTCCCGCCACGTTTAACTCAGGCGTGTTGCATTCCCCTGAATGTAACACAGCCAGCGGACGTGACCCAGGGGAGAGATTTGCGTGCACCGATCCATAAAAACATGGAGGCCAAGAAAAGACCGTAGAAAAGACTGAGCGGGCAAGGAGGTCCGTGAATGCATCATTGCGGCCTTGCGGGAAAATAATGGTTTTCAAATGCGCTCGACCTGAAGAGGTGGGTTTTCTTACAACACCACACACCTGTGTATCCACGTTGGCAATCACAAGATTCATTCATATTGCACGTTAAGAGCCTCTAATTCACGTGTTTTCGGATAAGGAAATCTAAAATATAACGATACACTGATTCATAAGGAAAATAATATCCAGCCAACATGTTACAGTTGTTTTTGTATCTATTGAACTTGTAACTGGCGTGCCGTCTCGGCCAGGTCTCCCTCGGAAAAGAGGTTTCTCTCAAGAGGCCTTTGATGGAATTCATTTCTCTATTAAAAGATACAAATGTTAAACAAATAATAAAAAAAACAGACCTTCGGCAGTGACGTGCGGGATCCTGAACTCTGTGTGGTCATTGTGAGGACAGTGGTGATGCCCAGTGCCACTCTGGCTGGGGCAGCATCCATGTTGATCCAGAAGGAGACCCAGGACAGGATGACGATGAGCAGAGAAGGGATGTACATCTGGATCAGGTAGTAGCCCATCTGACGCTCCAGGTGGAACCGCACTTCAATGCAAGTGAATTTACCTGCGACAAAGCGGGAGACGCGCTTTCAATAACATTTGCGTATTGATGATTTTATTTCTGAAACGCGGTAATCAGCACTCGCTGAGGGAGAGCGACATCATCCTCTGCTCAGGTAGTATCTATATATTTAGCGGTTGGTTGTTTGCAGCCATACTAATGCTCTGGTTGTTCTATTTTTCCTGTAATGAAAAGACAAATGTCTGTCTGGATTGTTGTCACTAAAGTTACTGTTTGGTTCTTTCATCTTCCAGCTGATTTCTCTGTCTTGACCTGATTGCAGCAGCACATGATTGAGAAAATGTGACAACCCGCTCACGCAGCGTTATCGGTGCAACGGATCGCAGAAGGCGATCCGTCCGGATCAGATCAGCGCAGACGAAGAAAGTTAGACGATAAAACTTCTACAGATCCCTGATCATGTTTGTTTTGCTGCTGATACCAATTGCAGATCATTGATGATCCATATTGGCTAATACAAACAAATCTTGTCATGAGTAGTTTTAATAATGGATCATAATCGGCTTAGAGTTCAGCGTAAACAGATCATAATTCATCTCTAATATCTATTCATGACACTGTGAAAACATCCCTTCAAACAGCTTGATTGATTCAAGTTCCTCATCAAAACTAAATTTTACTAGATTACGTGAACACATCATGACATTATCATTTACCTCCAGCCAATACTCATTTTCCCTGAACAGAGCCTGAATGCATCATAATAATGAAACAGAACTGAACCTTTGTTCTCCTGTTGATTAAAACTAGTGGTTGTCAAACTGTGGGGTGCGACCCTCTAGTGGGGTGCGGCGGTATTACAGGTGGGGCGTAGATTATTATTATTTTTTTCCGAAATAATCTTTTATTAATCCCACAGTGGGGGAATTATTCTCTGCATTTTGGTAAGGAGCTTTGTGCTGCTGTGAAGCTCTGGGGCTTCAGTGTCAATGACACTTCAACATTAAAATATGGGGAGAAAACAGGGATCCAACCGGCTTCCTTGGTCATCTTTTTTTGCCAAACATTAGTTATTTTTTGCACATATATAACTTTATTTACATTGTTTTAACAAAGTGATTGCACATGTTATTAGTTTTTGTCAGATGGAGCGATCTGGTTTACTTAAAAGGGATTTCAATTTTCTTTAATCTATTAATTCAAAAAGCACGGATGGAGGAGTCTCAACAAGTTGGACCATTTTGTTCCAATGTCGTTGGGGCGATGGGGCGTGAAAGAAAAAGTTTAAGAACCACTGATTGAAACACAGATTGGCTGTTTACGATGCCAGAGACCAGAAAAACATAAAAGATGTCCTGATCGCATATTTGACTGAATATTGAAGCATAACGATCGTCAGTAAAACTTCATATGACACCGTAATGGTTAACGTGTAATTAATCTGCGTGCTGAACCGTGAGGAGTGATCCGTACGGATCACAGATCAACAGAGGCCCGCTACACCACCGGCCCGCGTGCACGTTCCAGTGCCTGTGACGGTGCTTACTGTGTGCGTGTTACCTGTGTTGTAGTGCTTGGTGCAGTATCTGAGGTCCGATTCATCTTTCAGGAGAAACTGCGGCAGCGTCAGGCCTTCGGCCACTTGGACTGATCCATTCTCCTGCCACTCGAAGATCAGGTCATTCATGGTGTAGCCGACTGGAAGAACAAAAGAACCACAGGATCATTTGATTATCACAATGACTGACACATTGGACAAAATAAAGGTCATGAGAAGATATGCATTGAGGTGTCAGCAGAACATCAATGTCTGAGGAGGAGAAGATTCGTTACTTTACAACGGAAAGAACAGCAGTTTGTTTGCAGCATCACTGGTGTTTGTGGTAACATTTAATCTGTAATGCACTATGATAACTGTTGTATAGTGTGACCGTACTGCTGCACTGACAATCCTTTTGACAGGGCTCACAGTTTAATACACAATCAATGTAGTGACAGCTAAATGGTCCAGGAAGCTGGGCGTGTTAACCTAGACCCAAACTATCATGGCTATTATACTCACTGTGATGTTTAACATATTTCCATAAAGGTTTCTAAAAGAACAATGTCATCCGATCATTCATTAATACTCCTTTATGTTTCCAGTAGGTGTTCCTCACTGCCCTGCTACGGTGGTCCCTTCATAATAGACTGCCTGGTTTGGAGACACCAGAGGTGCGTCTCTCCTCTTTGCAGATGATGTGGTTCTGTTGGTCCCATCGGACCGGGGCCGCCAGCGAGCACTGGGACCGCTTGCAGCCCAGTGTGAAGCGGTCAGGATGAGAGCCAGAACCGCCGAATGTGAGGCCATGGTGCTCTGATGGAAACCGGAAGATTGCTCGCTCCAGCTCAGGTCTGTGTTCCAAGTGAGGGAGTTCAAGTATCTCAGGGTCTTGCTCACAGGTGAGGGTGAAGTGGAGGGTGAGATGGAAAGGCAGTCCGGGGTGGCGTCAGCTGCGATGTGGGCGTTGCATCGGGCCGTTGGAGTGAAAACAGCTGAGCCTCACAGATGGTCGTGAGCTTCAGGCAGTGATTATAAGAATGAGATTGCGGCTAAATCGGCAGAAATGAGCTTCTTTTGTAAAGTAGCTGGACTCAGCCTCTGGCTGCTTCCACACCATTACGTTTCTGTTTTGACATGTAATCTTTTGCTACGTTAACACCAAGCGTCCACACTACTCTGTAGTTTTAGAGCCCCTAAAATGAAGGAGTTTAAAAAACGCTCCGGATTGACGCTGCGTGCATTTTCTGCCATTTGACCCCAAATGGCAGAATTAGTCTCAAATGTCCCGACGCCAACGGGACACTTTCCTTCACAAGAACGATTGTTGAAAGAAGCTCATGAATATCACTCAGCAAGAAGTGCACAGGTATTATTTTTGGGATACAATTAAACCGTGACACGCTACGTGACAAAAAAAGTCAAAACCCAGTTATAGCTATCCGATGTAATGTCTGATGTCACCTTTAATGCCAACAAATGTATGTCAACAAGAGTAAAGAGCTACAAATGTATTTATGCGTGTGTGTGTGTGTGTGTGTGTGTGTGTGTGTGTGTGTGTGTGTGTTTATACTTACAGCTCTCCAGCTGCATGATACAGGTCTGAACATCCATAGGGAAGTTCTTAAGATCCATGGGACATGAGAGAGTTAATGTTAACCTGAAAGCGAAGATGGAGGAGAGAACAAGTGACGAGGGAGTCAGAGCGAGTGGCATGGTTTAATGTCATGTCGTACAGATGTACAGAATCAAACCACTTTGCTTATTTTATATTAATGCGGCGCTGAGTCAGATCTCTTGAAGGCTCACAAATCGCACGATATCTACCGAATATGTAGGATACACAACTGCCATTTTTTCTTCCGCTGTCTATCACATCCACAGTGCAGAGTACAACCTGAAGGTTGGCAAATATATTAAAGACATATATAGAAAGTTGCATTTAGCAATACACAACTTGTGTCAGTATCTCATGCTGAAAGGGACAGAGCTCTGAATGCAGCTGTAATGGAGGATTTTCACGAAACATCCATGAAGTTACTTTTTATTTCATTTGGATACGAACAGAACGGGACAAAACAAATTTATTATTTTTGTAGGAGAGATTATACAACCCACATTTTTTTGGATTGGAGAGTCCTTATGATGGTAATGTATTCTTCTAAATGTCATAAAAATGCCAAAAGTATTGTATTGTCCCACACTCACCTTATAGAGTACAACACATTCCCGTTCTTAAATATCCGGAGCAGTTTGTTATCTGTCGTGACTTCGTGAAAGTGGGCCCCCTTCTCATTGGCAAAGAACAGATCCGGTTTCCAAATGGAGTCCAACATGGAGGGGTCCAGGTCCAGAGAATCATCTGGGTATTCAGAATAGGCGAGTCTGGGGTCGTTCCACTGCTGTCGGAGGAAGATATTTACACGGTAGTCCTACAAACACAGAGAATCACATGCATTACTCACAGGGAATCTTAGAGGAACCGAGAGGAAGTCGTTGACCGCTGCAAACACATTGTTCAGTATGAGCATCTCATTCCAGGGTATCATGGTAAATGTTCGACATTTGGATGACAATCATCAAAAAGTTCGTTGAAAGACTTGACTTTTCCTTCAAGGATTCATCATCTTTCATTTAAAAAAAAGTTCAGAGGCCTCCTCCTGCTCCGTATTCACAACTTCACGTCCTCCGTGTCTCTTGACGCTAAAAGATAGTCCGGATGGTCGCTTGCAATTTGGCACATGCGCTAGCGATGCGCTTCAATACTCTCACCCACATCCGACCCTCCAGACGTCCCATTCAGGCACCAACCTCCATGTCTGATCAAATCACGCTGCAAATCTCTACTGGTGGATCACTTCTACCGTCGCACGGTATAGACCATAAAATAGTCAAACATTAAACAGTACAAACTATTTTAAGGAGCAGGTTACCACAGGGGAATATGAATATATATATATATATATATATATATATATATATATATATATATATATATATATATATATATATATATATATTAGGGCTGGGCAATATATTAGGGCTGGGCAAAGTTGAAAAAAGATAACTAATTCACCGCATGATTTTTATGCAATTAATCGCATTATGCGCCAAATTCAATAATTAAGTAGAAACTAGTGTATTGCACGCTATCATTTTAAAGTGATGTTAACAGAACAATGTAACAGCACTCTGGAGCAACAGCAAGTTAACATACATACATATATAGTTTATACATTTGTTTTCTTTTTTTTTTGAACAGGTACTGTTCAGTAGTAAGGGTCCCTGTGAGGGACACGCCACTCCTTCTTTTGTCCACGTTCAGTCTGTTGTTTACCTTAAAGACGTATGTTAAAGACCAGCAATTGATGAACTTTATACAAAAGCAATAAGTGCTTTTCAAGTTTTCAGTTCAGTTTTTCTTCCTCAGTCAAAAAAGTCCAGTCTGTGTTGTCTTGAACAGGTGCACTGACGTCTGGTTGAATGAGCTGGAGATGTGAAGGACAGCTGACAGGTATCAGCGGCGGCTTTGCGCGAGCGCGATTAATGTTCAGTCCGAAAGCTAAACGTGCAGCGCGAGCCTGCCGGCAGACCGACCGCCTGTGAAGCTTTGTGAGGCGAGCGACTCGCGGCAGCAGAGAACAGAAACTACAGAACAATACGTGCTTTCACGTCAGGCTCAAGTCGACAAGTAGTCAACACGGCCTGTCGGTGACGGTGAGGCTACGGAAGCGCGCGCACCTACGTACATCACCTTCAAAGTAAAAGCCCCAAAAATAAATAAATGCAGTGAACGCGTGATCAAATGATTAACGTTGTTCATCGATTGAAAAGTTAACGTGTTAAATTGCCCAGCCCTAATATATATCAACATCTAATCCCTGACGATTTGAAGGATATTCCATCCATTATCAGATTAAATAATGTTGGTAACAGGTAAGGGCACCTATAGCACCAATTTCCTGAACCTCTCCCGAAGCTGATGTCCCACAAGGTGCAGTCCTGTCTGTTATCTATACGCCCTACTACCTCTCACCTACCACAGGACTTGTATAACACCTTTCTAGCCATCCGACTACTCAAGTCGCTTTCACACCGTGTGTCATTTGCTCATTCATTTACTGATGGCAGGCGACCATGGAAGGTGCCACGTTCCATCATCATCCACTGAGTTAATCATTCACACCCAATTACCCAGCAATGGGACAGCCGCAAGCAACTTGGGGTTACGCGTCTTGCCCAAGGACCCTTCGACATGGACCTGCTCCAAATCAGCTCCACTGGCTGCCAAAAAACTCCAATCATGCGTCACATCAAAACCCAACATATGGGGGATTATAACTCAGCTAATTCTACATCCCAGATGCACCCAACTCAAACTCATGATCCAGCTCACACACACTCTTATATACTATTGCACTGTGCTTATTCTTATGTAAATTACATGTATATGAAAATATATTCCAAACTTAATGTGACATTTCAGGACGTACACACGGGCGTCCACACGCACCTCTGATGGAGGAGTCAGTGGGACGGAACAGTCATACTAATACAAGCCGCCGGCGCTCCAACCACACCGTACCCCCGTATAGAGGCTTTAAAGAGACGGCAATGGTGTGTTCACAGACCTCGTTGCAGGCTCGGCGTTTTCCACTCCACTCCCCCTTTGTGGCCACAAAGACATGAGAATGGTTCACCTGTTTCATGGTGTGGGATGGTGGGACGTCTCGCTGTATCACTCTGGTCTCCACACAGGGATGCAGGAGGGATGTCAGCTTACAGGTTTACTGATGCGTTCCCTAACCTCATCTCCGGCTTAGCCACATGCATGTTCTCCCTCACGGATCTCCACGCAGGAAGGCAAGGATGGGACACAGTGCCGTGATGTCTGCTGCATCTATTTCAAGCCAGCCTGGGATCTCTGATCTCCAGCTCAGACTTGTCCATGTCGGCCTTTCCATGGGGTCGGCTTCTGCTTTTGGCAGATCTGAGACAAGATGCTCGTCCGCTGTCGCAGTTTACAAACGGATGGAGACGCAATTGTTTGTTAACTGATTGGACCAAAAGAAGGCTGAGACTTGAGTTATTCTCTCCAGTTCTCCATCGTTCCTCCTCTGTTTGTGTGCGTCGAGGAGGTGAGTCTATCCCAGAGGGAAATGGATTGCCTATCAGCAGAGATCTAGTATCTGTGACAGAAACAGGCTGTGCCTCTCTTCCCCACTGAAAACAACTTTCCAAGTTCTTAATATTATTGTGTTTCACCAGACAGCTGTTCGGTTATACCCCGACCCTGAGAGTAACGACAGGCCGACATGAGCCGGGTCTTCTCTGCACTTATGGTGCAACAAGAGCCCCTTTGATAAGTAGTGAAACAAATACCATAATGCATTATTCCAGTTGTGTGTGTGTATATATATATATATATATATATATATATATATATATATATCTTACTGTTTAGACACTTTAATTCTGCATTACCTTTCACGCAATAGGTTGCCTCATTCTGAAGAGAACAAACATCTAATTATCTTTGCTGCACGGGAGTCATGCCACAGATTCATTACATTTCAGTACTCGCTGATGCAGAAACCTAATCCGAGCTGGAAATAAACTTCACTGCGCAGTGATTCACCGCCTGCCTGGGGTTACCCTGAGTGTCTATACCTCAAGATGTGATTCCTGTTGGCAGGTAGGGAGCGCTTCATTTCAGCGATCAGGCTGCTCTCATCCAGCATTTGTAACATTAATACCTAAAATAATATTCCCCCTTTAAGGTGGATGGGTGCAACAAATAGAAATCTTCCAGCCAGCAGACTGCAGTTTGTTCCGTGTGTGAAATAAGAAGTCAACGTTCATGTTTTTGTCTCCTAACTTACGGACTTCCCTGCTTATATTGAACAACGATCGGTTCCTAAACCTAACTAAGATGTTTTGTTGCCCAAACCGAGCCTCGTAGTTAAGTTGAGCTTTAACTGAGTTTATTTAGAAAAGAACGTATGTATTTAAACACGAGAAAAGAGGAGTAACTTCACATCACACGGACCGTTGCAGCGCTTCAGTTCTCAGTCATTTCTGGTTCTTTCTGGATGACCATAGAGTTCAAGCATTAAATACACAATCTTCTGTTTTTCTGGTGTCTTCAACCCGTCAGCCAGCGGAACACTTTCTGAATTTCCCAAATGCATATGATATGCATTCAACGCATTCAGATTCATGCTGAAGTACATGAACATTAGAAAAGAGAATATTTGGAGGTAGTCAAATGGATCTGCAGCTTGGTTTCAAATACATTAAGTCACGTATTCAATAAAGGGAAAGTGAATAAAGACTTATAAGTTAAGGGAGTCAAATAAAATGAATGCCGTTTCTGCTCCCTGCTTGCTGAAAAATAAAAAACAGAAAATTGTTTCCTAACAAATGTCTAATACCAATTGTCACAGCCTGTTGCATTGCCCCAAAGTCGAAGCCAAAAGTACATAAATAATACAGCTTTAAAGAACCATCACAGCCATCACATGGACACAGCCAACAAGAACACAGCTAAACGAGAAGCGAGCTCACATTCGAACAGTCTTTGTATGAGGACAAAACCTGTGACACGAGCACGTCTCCCTGTGCAACCAGAGAAACTAAACCCTGCTGGCACGCAGATGGAGAATGGATTAAGAGGGATGGAGCGATTGAGTGAACAAATGAAAAAAAAAAGTCTTACAGTAGTTAATCTGTTTAACATAGAAAGCGTGTAAAGACCAGAATAAACCAACCTGGCCGTAAGCCCTGTGTGTGTGTGTGTGTGTGTGTGTGTGTGTGTGTGTGTGTGTGTGTGTGTAAACTGCATGTGTGACACTGATCATGATTTCCTCCCGTCTGTCTCTTCTCTTTCAGTGATGTAATGGGAAAACAAAGAAGGGGAAACAATAAGCCTAAAATGCTAATTATTATTATTATTATTATCATTATTATGATTAATATTATATAATAGTTATTGTTTTGTGACAAGGTTTTCCTTTTTTATTATTATTATCATATAATGCTTATTGTTTTGTGACAAGGTCTTCTTTTTTTTTTTTTTACCATAATTATTATTATAAACCATTCGATTGTTCTTTGGGGAAAAATGAATACAAGCTCTCTAAACGTGCCCTCTGATAAGCCCTCTGGTTGAGATAAGCTCTGGAAACAAGAGGGATTACAGTGAATTTAAGTGACTAAACTGCACGACATCACAACATCTATTCACACACTATTATGTATTATACAACTTCTGAGACCTTCATCTCTCTCACTACCACCTATGTAATGCCATCTGGGCCCAGAACAGGAAGTATGCTCCACAAGTATGGTCCAACATCCAAAGTTGAATTTCAAATACGGGCAGGGGTACAATAAGTAAGAGGTTGGGAGTCGGCAGAAATCAGAATACCGGAAGTCAAAGCGGGTTCAGTTAACCTTGCGTCGCTCACGCAAAAGCAGTTTGTACTAATTTGGCCGAAATGTAGCATGTAGCATGAATTTGGACACAAATGCAAAATCGGCTGTATCAAAAATACCTGGATGTCATACTGATTCAGAAATAAATCTCCAGCATGCAGTGAACTGGTCCACCTTGTGTGTGTGTGTCTGTCTTACAACAAAAAACGTTCTGTGCTCAATACGTTTTTTTTCAATATTATATTACAATAGTGGTAGGAGTTGGGTTTTTTCTAAAAAAAAAAAAGAAGTTGCAACTAGGCTAAACTCGGCATATCTTACTGCAAAATAAATTGATTTAACAGTTTCACACTGCCGTCTGCTGGTCAATGCAGTGTGCAGTATTTACTACATGCTACATGCTACATGCTGCGTTCGTCAATAGTACGCAGTCGGCGGGGGCAAAGTCTGGCGAAGAGGAGGCTGATGCAGGCCAGTATTTAGGAAAATGACATGCAGGTGAGGAGGGTGAGCCGATGGAAAAGGGGGCGACTGGAGGACACGAGGGTCTGAATGTCATTCATTTTCTAATCAGAGGACGCGTGCGCCGGCTCTGCGCGAATGTAGCGGTTTGCTACGCTACAAGCATTAGCGTATAGAAGGAGTAGAACAAGGCTTCAGGGATGCAAAGTACTCAGCAGGTATGTTTGGCTAACCGCTAATTGGTGGATACACCTCTGCTGGTTTTTAAGTCTGAATCAAATGTGTTTTACGTCGCTTACAGACTGTTAGTCGTGTCGGACAGCTCGGCGGGTTTCATTTTGTTTTTGGCAAAATTGTGTGATGATCATTTGCGACGACTTTGAGCCCAAAGCCCTAATACATTACTGCTTGTTAGTGAGTTTGTGTGTTTTGGGACTTCTTACCTCTTGTTGGTGTCTACAAGGGTGGGGGTTAGCCAACTGTGGGTCGTGCTCATTCGGTCACACAATACAGAAGACACACCAGGTCGGTGGGGTAGTATTATTATTATCCATACTGACAGCAACAAATCCAACTGTCTCGAACATAAAAGACAATTTATCAGTCTATTCATCCAGCCGTTATTTACCGCCTACTTGTAAAAATGTGTGCGAAATAATATCCAGCAACAGTTGGACTTCCTGTCACGTCACTATTTGAAAAGGGTTATTTATGCGTTCAGGTTATTTCATGGCACTCTCTTGTCTCTAAAATGAAGCGGGGAGATGAGACGACAGATGGTGAGAAGAGAGAAAGGTCTTAATCCTAATGTGACATATGGACGTGCGTACACATACCTCTAAGTGCTCCCTGCTCTCTCCGGCGCTCAGAATAGGACCTTTAACAAATGCCTGATATGCATGTAAGATATGACACGGCCTTCCCTCTCTCCAACACTAGCCGTTAGCTATTCCCTGGGCCGGGAAGAAGAACTGTGCACAAGCGGCTCTAATGGACTCAAGAGAAGAAACTGAGTGTTGTGGCATGATATACACGCACACTCTTTACAATTGGTGAGGGGATTTGTACTTCCAACCACTCAGAGCGCACGTTCAGCCAGGCAGGGGCTGCGGGAGCCATTTGGGGTTAAGTGTCTTGCCAAAAGACACATCAACATGGACTAGCAGAGCCGGAGAACAAACTGCCGATCCTCTGATTGAAGGACGACCCGCTCTACGACAGAGTTACAAGGTACAAACTATTTGGATAACAGTTTTTTAATACAACCAGAACCTCTGACTATCATAGACTACCAAACGTCTGAAAAAGCCAACACTGCCTTATGGGAGTGTTAAAGGTACTAATGATAAAATACTTATAAACTACAGACATCTTTAAAATATAAACTGAAAGGGCATCTTGAAAACTGACTAAAACTCAGATGGCATCGGAAAAAAATAATAACACAAACTCGGCTCAAACGAGCCAAAAGGCCTCCTGAAATAGTGTACATTCTGAAATTGGACATGACAGTTCGTGCTAGGCAGGCGAACACACCGCCAACACACACGCATATACAAATGGCATATCCGTCAGAACAACCCCCTCCCTCCGGTGGTGCAGAGAGCACTTAGACCTTGTCGCTTCAATCATCCATCCACTCGTCCATCCAACATCTTTAGAGGAGGCTTCACTGATCACAACCAGTTCTGCTCGCCAGCTCACGATGCAAGAGACCAACGACAACGGGAAGGGAAGTGGTGTCAGAGAGAAGTGAAGCGTCTCAAACGCGTTCCATCATTTCACACAGACACGTACTGAACTGCGCTATCTTAATTTCAATCAATAGCGTCAACTAGTTGCACTGAACATTGATATGATGACGAATACTTCAAGGTCTCAAATTTGGGGATTGGCTGCCAATAGCAACTTTAATCTTGGCAAGATGTGAAAAACTATGAAACTCAATAATAATTGAAAAATACTTTTATAACACCGTTACTATCTGAACTATTGGCTTTCTACTTTTTTTCATGATTTTCAAAACCGCAAGAAAAGCGATATTCTCAATCAAAAAAACAAACCTTTCAAATATCATACATCCACTTATGAAAGTGTGAATTTGGCTTCTACAATATTGGCTGAGCTAAATCTCAACATATACTGCAATCGACATTTCTATCACAGAAGAAGAATCGCCACCCGATGCAAGGGAGCAAAGACTTTGTTGAGGTATCAACCTAAAATGTACGAGACTGAGCTGAACACACCTACCTCTGTATTCCTGTCCATAAAAGAATCAATTCAGTTATTGACTTCTTGAAGATTAAACCAATAGCTAGAAGCAGCTTGGCTCTTGAAACCCTTCAGCCATAGAGCCTATAAGCATGATGTCAAAGTCCTATTTACTTTTACATTAACGTTTGATTCGGCTTAATAAGTGACTATTGATTGAATCATTTTGGATGTGACAGGATTGTAGTTAATTAATCTTTACATTTCGAGGTGTGACCCTACGTGATTGGTAAAGACACGTGCATCAGGTGATCCTGGTTTGATTCATCGTCAGAGCATAGGAAACAGGTTGTGAGTGCAGATTCTGCCACAATGGTGACCGCTAAAGAGATATCCTGACTGATGCTCCACCCAGGAAGGCCACACAGCGACCTTCAGAGGTAGGTCAAGAAGTAAGAGTTAACTTAAATTAAAGAAGAAGTCTGTTATAAATATGTAAGACTATTATCCAATGATTTGGAAAAACTTTAGCTGTCTACCATATTTGGACCTGGAGGAAAAAGATGCTCCAAGTAAAGATGTATGACAACAACAAGAATTATGGCTTTTGGCCGAAAGGGCTTTTTGTTGGCTCTCGGGGTTCTTTGTTCTTTTTGAGCTTTCTTTTAAAGTCCTAAAGGGGGCTTTTTCACTTTTGCGTTAATGATTTCTGGAACCAGACATCTTCATTTTATTGTTAACCCGCCCACCCCCAAAAAAAACTGGTTTGTATTTTGTACATCCAAAGTTCGCTTTTGCTCATCCCTGAGGGTGTCTGCATAATCCTCTAAAACTGAGAGTGCTCTTTCTGATGGGATAGGCAGTAATAAATTAGATTTAAATTGGAATAAAACACCTTCTGCTTGCTAAGGTTAATATGACGTTGTTCAATTTGATTTGAATTACTGAAATGTCTGGCTCAGATTGCTTCTATAGATGCTCTGCTCTTTCATTTTGTCTTGCATGGAGATATTGGGGGTGCGTTCACTAGAAGAAGTCAGAAGGTACAGAACCCACACTGGATCATGCCACTATCCTGTCTGTGCACAGAGCAAATATTAAGCCCTCTACACTAAACTCGCAGGATTTACTTAATTTAATTGAGGATTGAGCATTCTGTTAAGGACAAATACATGCATTTAGTTTATAATATAAGTTTGTCTGATGCTCAAAAATCACAAGGAATGTGACACATTTAATTAAACAGGGATTGTATTCTGGGGAAAATCTGCTATTATTATTATAAATATATGTGCCGCGTTATGGGCGTGGATACATTTCACAGGGTTTTGGCTGACTGGGCTATTCAGCTGCATTTATTTTAGCCAGAGTATAAATACATTGCTCTCCGAGGCCAACGGAGACGGAATAATTCTGCTGTAAAGAATGTCAGTGTCGGCAGTTTTTGATGGATGCCACAGTGTGACTGCATGACCGTGGTGTGCTGCAGACCTCCAGGATCCTGGGGATTAACCGGAAAAGACAACCAAGACCTGCGGGGCCGAGAGGGCAGATGACTGCTGAGAGATTCTTTTGTCACTTCACGCTACTGGAAGCTTTTTTTTGTTGAGTTGCGACAATGTGTAAAATACAGTGGCGGGTCGTCAGGGCGTGCTAAGCCTTCTCTGTTGGCCTAAACAGCTCGAGACTATGACTCCTCTGACGGGGATCTCAGGTATAGAAGAGGCCTACGAGCGTGAGGGGGTTGGTGAACTTACGCCAGAGCTTCATGTGTTTACGTAGCTGTGGCGTCATGATGAGGTGATTAGGTTTTTTCAGCTTGTAGTAGAGACGGCACTGAAGGCGCAGGTAGAAAATCCACAGCCCGCCACTGGTAAAATAAAGGTTGTGGCTGTCTTCTGTCACGCTGTTTCAGAACCACAGAGCTGTGTTTTTATACAGGCGCACCTCGGATACACTAGCGGCAGCAGCTGGCATCAGGAGCAGGAGGACTCCGCCTTCTCGGCCAATATATCACGCGTCAGGAACTCGTGGCTCCGGTGGATTACATCAGCATCCATATAACAGGTGGCTTTAAGTTAAGAGGGTTAGTTTCAGCCAGTGTCTTTTACTCACCATGGTGGTTTCAGCAATGGACCCAAAGCTGTTGATGAAAATGTTACAGGAAACATTCACTGGAGGACCTGCAGAGTGAGAGATAGAGGATAGGTTGCAGGAGATGGACATAATATAGGTGATACAATTCTAGCACGGTTGGCTTCAAGGGTACCAACACATGTAAGGAAAGCCTCAATACCGCTATGAGGTACAGTACTAGGCCGGGGAACATTGTGCTTCATAGAATCACTTCAACTTGAGTAAAGTGCATGTGGCAATGTGTGTTTCACAAGAGGGCAGAAGCCATGAAACTTCTTCCAAAAAGCTGTTAACATTTGTGGGATTATCTTCTCAAAGTATCTCTTATGATGATAAGAATGCGATCGCAAGTAAAAATAAAATGATATTGTGAAGTTTGAGGGCGCTATACCTATTTAATGACTGAAATAAACTTCTGTATCCAGACACTCCTGTCCGTCAGCCTACGACGCCCCGTTAGAGCCAATGACGGCATGCAGGCTATGCAACCCATTCGGAGGTGTTAAACACCGCCACTTTTTCACGCCCCTTGGCATTACATCAATTGGCACAAGGCTCGCTTAAGCTCTGTCGGATGCAAAGCGGTCGTATCTGACGGATGAGAAGGGATTGTGCCATCGCCTCGCTTTCCCCCCCCGCCTCCCGCTGTGTGCAGAGTGCCTTTGTCTGTTTGCCGAAGCAAACACACACAAGCAGAGCCGACAGTATTGAAGCCTGCTGTTTGTTCTGTGGACATCTGGAGCGTTAACCGTGACATCAGTTTCTTCATATTTACTGACAGGGCCCGGTTCAGAGACAGTGCTTTACTCCTGTGTCCAGCTGTTGTTGTCCTCCTTGTTCAGGAGGAGACAACATAACATCTCTCTCTCTCTCTCTGTCTCTCTCTCTCTCTTAATCAAAGGCATCAAAGTTTTTGACCTCCAGTGAACAAATAAGGAAACCATTTCCTGTGTAAATTAAAGAGAATGAAATATATGCAGTGGGATGAGAGGAGCTCGGCCTGCCAGCGACACAACGGAGCCAATCATTGTGCTGAAGAGAAATGTGCTTTGCAGATGAGCCCTGAACGCCTCGAGCTGAAAAAAAAAAAATTAAACTCAAGGGAGAAGAGGTGCCTGATGGCATTAGCGTTTCTTTCTTTGGGATGACTTTCACTTGATACCAGGAGCCATAGGACTTTACAGACCTCCGTTACCATGATCTGAACACAGAGCAGCAGGCCTGGAGGCAAATGAGTGGTTTTCATTCATATCTTTGGGAAAGATGTATCATTTACTAAAGGAAGCGTACAGATCGCCATTTTGTTTTTTTTAATGCACTCCTTAGGTGGAGAAGATGATGTTCCGGTAATAATAGGCAGCTCACATTTTCCGCCTGCAAAATAATAAACACCTAGAGTAAACCTTCTTAGCAATACTTATAAAGCCAATAATGCGCCGTCCGGGACATTGAAAGCATCATCATGCGGTTTGGGGAGTCATTCCATCATTACCTTCAGGTGTTCATGTTCCACATCTTCAATGTCATTGTCACAGACCAAACAACAGTTCTGCTGCCATTTTTAGCACTTTTGGCAACAGGTTTTTGCCATCCAAATTTAGGATATCTAACTTGGGAAATAAATAAATAAATAAATTTTTAAAAAATAAATAAATTGCTGAACTAGTACGGTTCTGTAAAAGCTACATTTATATCATAAAATGAGGCTTTTTTCCTGAATACAGGTCAGAAAGGTGTCTGTCGTACTAAAAACTCTAAATGTCATCCTAAATGGAGATAAGACAGGATTTCAGGCAGTTTCTGTAATGAGGTGTGAAGGAAATGATGATCGTCTTTTCCTCTCTGTCTGCCCTATGCACCCTGACACCATTTCCTGTGGCCTTTGACGAGTCGGCTAACTGCAGGATATACACCCTGCGGCTCTCACTTATCTTTAGCCTTTCACTAACCAAGCTCTTCCCTTCTTAACTGTCTGCCTCTGAGCATACAGCACTTCACCTCAGCGCAAAGACGGGTTAAGAGGTGAGGACCTGACACTCTAAACTCTAGACCGTGGCATAAAACAGGATATTGCTGATATATATATATACAGCACTCCTGCATCGCTTAGGACAAGAATGGCGACACGAAAGTGATCAAGAGAGAAAAGAGAAAATGGACTCCAAGCTCCAGATAGCACAGCTGACAGAAAAGCTGACAGAAAAGTCACATTTCTGGGTCATGTGATCACAGCAGAGGGCAAATCCCTCTCAATCAAACGCATTGAGGCGAGTCAACATCCTCCAAAGCCTGCGACCAGTGATGTCATTATGTCACTCCTACGAATGGGATCTCACTGTCGCTCATTCATTCCTATCTATGCTGTGCTGAAGGCACCGATGTCAGCACTTGCACACGAGAAAGGCAACTTCATGCGGTGCAGTGACCTGGAGGCGGAGCCGCCATTTAACCCGTAGAAAACTGTGGAACCAATTTAGTCCCTAGACCTCTTTTTTCCTGTGTTTGAGTCGTCGTAGGAACCCCAAACTGATTCCAATACTTGTATTTATTGTATGTATTTGTTCAGCAAAAGTCTTGGGAAAAAATGTTTATCTGCAAAAGAATCACTTAACATCCAGAATGATATGAGCAAGATTCCCCCCAAAAAAGATTCCTCCTCAAACGGTCAAGAAGATACCTTAAAGACCTAAATAATCGGAATATGCAACACAAATCGCAATAAAACAAAGCCCTGGCCTGTTAGGAAGAAGTTGTAGTAAAAAAAACTGTCGTTCGGTTCAAAAATGGAAAAATATTATGTATTTTATGCCAAAAGATTGTCTGAATGGGGCATGCTGGGACTTAAAATTGGAGGATTTTTCTTGCACGGGTTCCAAAAGACCCGAAAGTCTTCTGAAATAAAGACAGGCGTAGATGGCGAGATACCTTTGAAGTTCGGTCGTATCCTGGCATCGTATCCCGACGTCCGGCCCATCAGTTTGTCCAGAAAGTCCGAGGGAGACATCGGGGCCTGCCGTGTCCTCGGGACATTGTCCACCTCCTTACACTGACCCACACTGTGACAGAAACAAAGCAGAGGCATGTGACAGTCTGCGCTACGTTCACAGCGCAGCGCTAAACAACTCACGAGAGCTGCACGGCATCTATTCAGTGACAATGACACATTATAGGTTATTGTAAGGGGCAAGAATCTTCAATTGTAAAATGTACATTTTGAATGAAAATTTAAAAAACTGTTGTACCACAGCAATATAAAATAGATGTTAGAGAGCGAATTCAAAGCAAATATTTCAATGTTGAAAAGAAAATGAGCATTTGGTAAACTAAATTTGGTCACTTTTGACTCAAGAGTCTTGACCTTGCTGACCTTTGTGAGAAAGAGACATTATAATAATAAGACATGTCCAAAGTGGAGGAGCAGATGTGGAGTAATATGCTGCCTCTGAGTGCCACTTTGGAAGGTTTTAGGCTTGAAGGCTTTTCTCCTTCACATTACCTTGTAAATTATACATGGTATCTTTTTTTATGTTTTATATGTAAATAAAGAAACAAACTTCCATATGCATCCACAAATAAAGGCATGGTTGAATTCTTTGCTTTTTACCTACAGGATATTGTGTGTATGGAGAGTGGGGGGGGGGACCTTCTATACGCTAAGGTAAAGCTTGTGAATGTGTGTGTTTGTTTGTCAGTTGGAATAAAAGCGTCCCAAAATAGCTCTACTCACTGCAAATCATACCGCGAAACACACACACACACACACACACAGACACACACACACACACACACACACACTATTTAGCACATCCAAGCGTAGTTTCAGGCTTATCAACCTTTACTTTGACATTTGGGAGCAGCAACCACTTGCCCCAAGCAGGGAAGAATAACCTTATACAATCCGGATACCAGACCATCAGTTAGTTCCCTCATTTAACCTCCTCTGAACACACAGGCGGTGACGAGAAAGGACAAGTCGGCCGGTACTCATTAATATGTATTGAGCTTTGGGAGGACGGGAGTGACAGAGAGCAGAGACACAGCTGGAGGATGGCTCTAGTGACTTGGAGACAGGAGCAAGTCGAGCTGAGTTTAACGACAGAGCACGGCGAATAAAAAGGTCAACGTGTTCCGCTTGAAACAAAAAATGATTAGTCAGTTGCCATCAAAAACAATAAAAGTCAAACTTGACATCTCATATGCCCTCAGATCTCAGGACACTGGCCCCGCTGTCCCCGTTCCCCTGCCGAGAACAAATCCATGTTATTCATCAAATGTAACGTCAGGAATAAACCTGTTGTCATGGTCAGTGTGTGACATCATCCAGCTCGGGAGCGAGTGCGCGCGGTCTTCTGCCCTGCTGTCGCAGAGACACGGAGTCACGCAGCTGGGAGCCGGAGTGCAGCGCTGCTTCCCGGTTGGTGCACCGCCACGCTCGCTCTCCGTCTCTGTGTGAGTCTCCCCGTGGACGTGGATGCGTGCGCTCGCGGTGAGTCATGCACAACAGCGTGCGTGTGTGTGTGCGCGCGTTTATTAAGAACCCCGCCGCTCCTCTCGGCGAGCTACTGGCAACCCAGTTTGTTCGGGCCCTAATCCCATGACCATGAGGCGATCTTGACCTGAACTACTAGAGGTCAACGCCTAACTAAACCAATGGTCTTTAATCAGCTATGCAGGGGGACGGGGGGGAGGGGGTGGTCTTGCCGCGAAGAGCAGTGGGATTCGTAAATATGTGTGTGTCTCTTAGACAACAGCCCAATAAATCAAATAAATTAGATTCCTAATGATTTTGGTTGCCCATCACCTCTCCTTTAGTGTCAAGTCACACATCATGCTATTGAACATTATCGATTTAAAGCCCTGTTTTCTCACAAAACATCTGCAGTGAAAAAAAAAATTGTGTAGATAGATAGATGCATGCATGCAGGAAGTGTGGAGACGAGAGAGAGTTTGAGACAGTGGCTTTTTCTCAGACTTCCTGGTTGAGAAGACAACTACACAACTTTGTTTTTTTAATCACTACTGTAACAGCACAGTATGGCGAACCCAGAAGTTAGGGCAGCGCAGCAATCACAGGCAGAGTCAGTTCAAACAAACACCAAAAAACTGAAAACATAGCTCTATGCAGAGCTTTATAAAGTCACTAAACTAACTTAATCAGTCGGGCAGCTAGCCGACTTACTGGTTCATCTCCATCGTGAAGAGGCGACGCCTCTCTTCTTGTCCCCCCCATCCCTCCTTGCCTTTTGTCCACCTCCCTGACGAGGAGATCAGGATCAGGTGTGTCTCATCCCACACCTGCTCTGAATGCTCTCCTGACGAGTGGGTGGAGCCTTTTGGCTGGAAGGTAGGCGCCAAACACTACACTTCCCCTCAGGCCCTTACACTACACATTACAACGGTACTGGTCCAAACCAGCGTTTGTTCACTATGTGAATGAAACTGGACCCAAGTTGCAGCAGCGTGGTTGACTAACACATGGCAGTGGCAATGACACAAACATGTACACAACCACCACCGGGGCATTCGTACAGTGCGAACACGCAGCAGTAACTTTTGTGATCCTGAAACTAAACGTAAACCCTGGTTTCACAAGTCAAATAATATCCCAACAAAGATAAACCTCTCTCTTCAAAACACGAGTTCTAACGTGTGCAACGTTGTCCAAATTTGTCCGTGGATGCAGCTGTGAATGGTATACAATATCGATCGTGTATGCTAGCAATACGCGGCTAACTATGCAACGGGTTGCACTTAATTAGCCCCACATGTTCAGTTACCCTGACTGCTACTGCTGCGTATGCCTGCAGATAACACTCTGAAACACCTCTCCACATCAAACCTCTCACCAATTAATAGGTCAAGTCTTTCCGTGCCATCCCTTTGGTTCCACCTTTCTGTGGACGGCACAGTGAACAGTCACGCTCACACAGCGTTGCCGGCTAAGAGCATCACCAATCAGATGCTAAGCCGCTCATGTTGCGCTACCTCTCCCCATCATTTCTCATGCTCGCTCTCCTCCCCCTGCGATGTCTTCTCCTTCCTGTAACTCCCTCCCCTTTTTTTTATTCTGTGCTCTCCTCCTCTAAAACATCAGAGAGCAATTGTTAAGTAATGTAGAGAGACGCAGCATAACATCTGATCAATAATGGATTAGCTTTTGACCTAGAACTGCTGTGTCTCTCGCTCAAAATAAATGATACAGGTGTCATCGAGATCTTACGATAACCAAAATATTAAGAATAGTTGAAGAGACATTGTATGTTTGGAGGCCAACTAATACCATTTAATGTCAAAAATGTGACTGGTTGTGGCCTTATACTTAATGAGCCATGTTTCCAACTCCTCGCTGCTCAGGAGGAGACACACTGAGCCCAGCATAATTTAATCCCACCCTAATTTGTTAAAGACATTCAAACAGCCCATTATATGTTTTAATCCGAAACTCAAAGATGGCAGGTTGTGCTTTCTTTTGTGCGGGCACATTACGCATGTTGTGTGGGTTTGGACAGAGCCAAATGTGTCACACTTAATTTTGCGCTTTTGCGTGTGATTTAACGCGTGTGTGTGCCGGCAAACATTGACATCATTAAAGGGATATCATTATCAAAGGTTGGCTGGTTGCTGGCTGACACACAGAGCGGCTTGCTATGGAGCTTTTTAACCAAATGTCATAAGCAGGATAAAAAAAAAAAGATAATCAAAACACACACGAAATAACATCAATAGACAATAAATGAATGAATAATAAATATATGGACAAGTTCACATGATCTGAGGCAGATGCCAGTGATAAAAAGATGAAAACCTGATGAGTCCAAAGTAACCAACACGTTGCAGTGACTCTTATCCAAACTGTGAATAAAGCATGAAATCCATTACGAGCTATTAAAGTATTAGTGTCAGCTATAATCCCCAATGAAAGTTGAATCTTCCCAACGTAGACTATTTATCCAGTTTAGTTGATGAACCACTCAAATCCTCATTTTTTTTTTCGACACGTGTGGCGCATGACATCCAACAGGTCGACCTGGAAAGAATAGGCGACGTGTCTGCTGTCAGTGAGGACGGACAAGGGAAGCCTGAGCATTGAGACTCGCCCTTTTCAGCCCCACACTCTCTCCTGAGCTTCCACTGTTTGTGTGTTACTGGAGCCAGACCAAAAAGACTGTGGTGTAAATTATTCTCCCCATAGTTTTCAAGAAGCCCCTCTTAGGATAAAAAAATAATGGCACACTCAGTTAGAGTGCAGATCTCTGCCAGGCGTGTCTGCAGCGAGCATCGACGTAATGTTTGATTGAAAACTAACCACAATACGCGGGGGAAATGCGAGGTCACCGTCAGATAAAAAGGCACGGAATAAATAGATTCATCTACCTTTTAAAAAACCTAGGTGGAGCAGAGTGTGCTGCTCTCAGACCGGTTCATAATCCCACAGATTCTCTTTTCACTCTTGCCGAGTTGCTGCATACAGTCATTTATGAGAACAGAAAATATTAGGCTGATTAGTGTGTGAGATTAGTCGTGGCGGGCGCACACACACACACGCGACGGAACACATCATCTCCTCCTAGGCTTGGCAGAGATATTAATATTGATATAAATCAAATACATAATGGGAGTTGTGCAGTCCCCCCTGTCCAATAGAGACACATTTCCCATATTGTGTTAAGTTAGCACACAGTAACACAGTGTTATCAGACTCAGACGGCATACATCTTCATCTGAACATGCTCCGCTAACAAAAATATTCAATCAATTCAACTTCTGGGATATCGATATGCCCAGTTTGGAGGTGTAAGCGACTGTGAACCAATATCAGCTGCTTTGATGCAAATGAAGGGGCCAACAGGTGGACGGGAGAGGCAACATGGCATGAGGTGATAGCTGCAGTCCATTCACGCTCGATCGCCTGTTCTAGGCAGTCGGGTCTATTCCCTGCCCTTTGCAGTGTTTGGTGAGGGCTGCTTAATGTTTAAGTGTGGCCATATCTTCCTGGAAGGTTTTGGTGACAGACCCTTCTATGGACACCTTCTTGTGAAGCGGTTCTTGCAAAGTGTCAGGATGCTTGCCTCCTCCGCCTTGGTGAAGGGTTCCTTTGAGCCTCTGCAGGCTTTGTCTTTGAATTCAGCTTGTTGCTCCTTGGTGACGGCAATGGGGCTATACCCTCGGACCAAATCCCTCCCTCGTTCCCAAGAACTTAAGGAGTTCTTTTGGGTCGTGGGTTATGTAGCTGGATGAGTTTGGCCTTCCACACTTGCAAGGGACAGGGATGCAAATTTAAAGTATATAGCATCAATAAATATAATCCATTGATCCATGCCTATACCGTAGAATTATTATTTGAAATGGTCCATACTCATGTGACATGAATATACTTTTACTTTTGGTACTTTTCAGGACACAGGGCTGGTGAAAAGGGTGGAGCGTGTGTCGGTTGAGCTACACCTGACCTCGATTATCAAAGGCTACTGAACAAATAGGTTTGGAGGCCGGGAGTGAAAGTAGATTAAAATTTCTTTCCGGTATAATTCCCCTAACCTTCATCGCATCATACTTACTCCTCCCATAACCGGCGTCACGCGTCCCTGAACACACACATTGCATTTCTCAACGCCTGCACGGTGTAGAAAGAAGCTTAACATTATGTATTGCAGATTGGTTTGAAAAAAAGTAGGTGACAGAATGATTTGTGAACCTTGTTTTGAACTACAACTAAATTCAAAGACAACTGTCTGTGTGATGATGGGTACACAAACACCGTTTTGCCAGCAGAGTTGACCTATTGTTTATTGTTTTTGGAATAAAACTGAACATCATTAAGCAGCGCACCTTTTCACGAAACCCATCAGACAGTCAGACCGTCAGCTGTGGCAGAAGTTGATGTCTGCCAGCAGCAGGCTGACTCAACAGTTTCGGAAACGTATGAAAGCACGGATGAAAAAACCCACCGGTCTGTGCCACAAATACACGGACAGCAGAACAACTTCGATGCAAATCACAAGAAATCTAGAATGGCCTTCGGAGAACGTAGACAATGGTGCGTTTATGTCCCCCCCCCCTCCTCATTTGTCTCCCGCCAGACAAATTGAACCAAAGACAAAACCTTCTTGGTCATTAGATAGCTGCTGTTGTTGCCCGAACGTGAGCAGATGTGTTGTTCTTGTAGAAATGGGTGTGATGGGTTGTTGTTTGTGGGTTTTGGCGGGCAGATGTTGTCCCTTCTTCCAGACACGAATGCCTACATAGAGACAGGGTGAGCTCTTAACCCCATTTGTACCAGTCTGCTTGCTCATCCTTTGAGTACGGCCATTTGGAATTTTAGACAGTAACTGAATCTTAAATATTCTCAAATAATCACATTATATATATAGTATGCAAGCATTTTTGGGAGGGATGTTTGCACAACGTTATATGGAGTTGTGGTATTTTACAGAGGAACATACAAAATAGAAGATACAAAGATAGAGTAAATTTAGTATTTCACTAGTAATTAAATAGGGCTACGGATGAATACAAACACACACATTATTATTATTATTTTTAACTTTAAAATAATATAATTGCACTCTTTTTTAATGCAATGAAATGAAGATATTCTGCAAAAATGTACCGGTATGCTAAAACTTATTTTGGCACGTAACAAAAGACAATATCTGTCGGGGCTTTTGACCCCTCGTCTTGCACAATGTGGACCAAAGAAAAGAAGAAAACACACAATATCAAGGAGCTGCTTTATAACTTGGGTGGGCGCGTGTATGTGTGTGTGTGTGTGTGTGTGTGTGTGTGTATGTGTGTGTGCGCGCGCTATGAGCGGAGCAGTGCACTTACTTACCCGTGTAACAGTATCAGTTTCCAGGCGAGTAAAAAGCCCGCGACAGAGAGCCTCTTCCTCCTCATCTCTCCCCGCAGAGGGGCTCCGGACCCTCTGCTCTCCTCGCGGCTCTTCAAGCTCCCAGCACCGCCAAGGACTCACAAAACATACCGTAGTTAACAAGAAGTCCACACAAACTCAGAGCGTCCGGTTCTTTCTCATCAGTAAAAGGCAGAAGCAACAGAATAGACCCGTTAAATAAAAAAATAAAAAATAAAAATAAAAAAAGCGGAGGAGGACAGCTGTTCAGACTCTCGCGCTGAGCTCCGTGCCCTCGTGAAGCGCGCGGGGATGGAGAGATGACCCGCCCCCCACCCTGGAGAGGCAAAGACTGGCAGACGGCTCGGCCAATCAGCTGCAGTCTTGTTAATTTTTCCAGTTGAAGCGCATCTGAAATTAAAAGCCCAGCGAGGTGGATATAATTTAACACCCACCCATGCATTATTACACATACCCCCCCTCCCCGTCCTCTCTCTCTCTCTCTCTCTCTCTCTCTCTCTCTCTCTCTCTCTCTCTCTCTCTCTCTCTCTCTTACCATCCTGTCAACCTTTCACATTCTTTCCCCTCTTCTTCTCGGGTTCTTTCTCCATCTGTGTAATGTTCTCTGTCTGTTATTCTGCTCTGTTAGGCAGCATCGCAGAGTCGCATGTGTTTGTGATTCATGGCTGTAAAGTAGCCTATGTCAATGACAGTTTGCCATATGTGGCCAAAGTAGGCTTGGAGAAGGGAGGGGGGAAGGGAGGGGGGTGTTATCAAGTTCAAATTTACATCAAGAGCACCCTGAGGCATGAACGGATAAACAGTTGGGGAATTGTGGGCTTGTCCATTGGCATTGTATTTATTATTTTCCTGATCTTGATACGTGCACGTGAAGATGTTTGGAGCAAAAGCTTGATCACAAGTGAATTGGTGCTAAATGAAAATCACGTCAAGTGCTGCAATGAAATGACCCACACTACGATCGGAAAATGCAGAAGAGGCTAAAATGATGTTTAAAGTGTTCTATTCAAGTGTTTAAGTGTAAGCAAATTCACACTATACTGTTCTGTCTCGCCCGTTTTTCTTTAATTGCTAAGGTGAATTAAAAAGCATCGACAAAACACTTGTTTAAATCATATTTTAGTCTTTGAGTTTGCAACATTTTGGAAGGGAATTATATTGATGTTTTAAACACGGCCCAAGCGGCGTTTTTTACAAAATGATGTGTACACAATAACACTAGTACACTAGAATCATGACATGTGTTTGTGTTGTTTCCACTGTATAACCCAAAGAACAAATCTGATGACAGTTTGAGTTGGATTAGCTGAGCTTTTAATGTTCAATACCTGCACTTTCTCTCTCTTCTCCATCACTACCTCTCTTTCTTGTTCCTTTCTTTTTCTCCCAGTCCCTCTATCTTCAAGCTGAGGCTGAAAGTGAAACTAACGACTGGGCTAAACAACATCGAGCGGCCACACAGAAGCTATCTTTCAGATTATGTCTGAGATGACAAACAGCATTTCTGTGGATAAACGGCAATAAACTACAAACAATAAAATAGTTAAACTACACATCAGTCTTTGCATGTCTGCTTCCCTTAAGCTGTTGAGTAAATATTCTGTAGGAACAGGAAAAGATCATCCACTTGACCACGCCGGTGCTGCCAGAAAACACCGGTCCAAACCCCGGAGACCTCAGTAAACGAGCGTGACTGTGGTCTGTGAGAGCTTGGGGAGTGTCGTGCTACACTGTGGCTCCTTTCCACCACTGGCATTCGTGTTGGTTGAATGGTGTGATATTCATTGTGGTTTCACCCCCTATGGGAGAATGTATTTAAAAAAAGGAGCTCCACTTTCTACGTGGTTTATCAGACGCGGATGCAAACCGCCTGAAGTTACAGCTGACTTCACCTTCTTAGTCATTGTTAGATTTCAGATGCAAAGAACTGGAGCACAGCACGCACACGGAGCTGTATAAGTACTTACAGGGCTTATTACGTACGCTCAACAACATCTCTGGCTATTTTTATATATACATTATGCATATTTACGCTCATTGATCTATTCTCAGCTATTTCATTTTGCACGGCCTCATTTTGAAATGTGCTTACACGTCGTCCAAACGATCCACACGAGCCACCCGAGCCGGCTGTAATTCATCAGCTGCATGAGTTGGCAATTTTAGACAATTTGTGATTTCTACAACATGGTTGCTTTCAGTGTTTGAAGGTTTTTGGGCAGAACTGAAATTTGAGAGATCATTGAAAATATGAAAAATGTTAATTCACCAGGCTGCAACCCAGTTCTAAAAACTAAAAACAAACTCGCCTCCATTCTCATAGCCAGCAGGGGGCGACTCACGTGGTCGCAATGAGAAGTCCGATTGTATAGAAGTCTATGGGAGAAAGTAACATTTTTTTTGGAGCCGCCCATCCAAGTCAACCTCCTCCCTCCGTGGTGCTTGTCACTCAGATTTCATGAGCTTCATAGAAAGAAATGAGAACGAAAAAGCGGAAACCTCTAGTGCTTAAAAAAAAGTTCCAAAATGACAGGAAATGTTTCAAAAGGTAAAAGACAATACCCAGAGATTCTTATACAACTCACTATTGAGGCTAAAAGTTCAAATTAAGGGCCTGGCCGCATTGAGTCTCAAGCCAGGTTGGAGGTCAGGTTTCAGACCACCACCCGTCCGATCTACTGACTTAGTTCCATCAACGATCACCTCTTTTGCCCATTTTTTCATCCGCTGGTTAACCCTCTTTGAGCTTCGCACAGGTTAGAACACGGTGGGTGTCGTCACGAAGACTGTGTCCATATTTTACACTGTCTGTGGCTACCAACAGGATATGAGAACAGCCTGAGATGTGACCATGCTAGGTTCTTTATGCTGCCTCCAACTGCTCATCAGCTCCAGTGATGGGGGCATGGGCGTGTGTCTTCATCTTGTTCTTTTCTTAAACCGAAGGATCAGCTTATTGGCTTTTGCTGATGTGGAGCAGTGGGTCGTTCTCCGGGCCCCTCTTTGGAAGATTGCGGATTTCCTCTCGCCACGAAGTCCCGACGCCCTCTGTAATCCGGCCTGTGAGGGGCGAACGTCACAGCACAGTTCTCTCCGCGTTCGGCTTCGCAGTCATGGGTGTAGAGCACGAGCATGAACGCGAATGGCACAAAAAGGTCGACACACACAGAGAGAAAGAGGCCGAGTGTGAGGCTGCAGGCGGCGGCGTGACACTCAGCGTTAGAGATGCCTGCACTCTGCACCGCTGTCATTCAGCCCCCATCCGCCCGCTAATGTGCGGGGTATAAATTAGACATTAGCTCCTGGGTGTTACAGTGCATTGGCGGCGGTGGGGAGTGCAGTGAGGGCTCGGTGTCGGCAGAAGGGTGTTCAGAGAAACAGACAATTCAATACATTATGAATAAAAGGAATACAGAACAAGTATCAAGTATGAATCAATGAGTACAATTAATAGTGATATATCGTGGATGAATGAAAATAATTGCATTTGACAAGTTAGCATCAGCTACGATGGGATCGCAGGTTGGTGGATGAATAAAATGAGTCAAGGCTCATGCTGAAGAGATTTGGTATGATCTTTATGAATAGCTTTCTGTCTCAGCCTTCTTTGACTGCTGTTAGTAATTTCATTCCATCAATAAACACACCTTCTAAGCACCAATCAAAATGTGTTTTAGTAGAACCTCAGTTGCTTTGGTTTTACTGTCTATTAAGGATCCGCCAAACCAAACTAACAGTTTAACCTACTTGTTGCCTTTCTCCTCTTCAAATAATGCGCTTACGGCACTGGAATACATTCTGCTCGGATCTCTAAATAGTCAGCAAGCAAGAAGAAAAATGCTTTCTTATTCTATCTCTTTCACTCGGCTTAGCTTCATTCTGTCAAATCTTATAAGCACAACTGGCACATTCGTCTATCAGACACTGAATTAACTTTTTTTGTGTGTTTTAATGGGATGTTGACTTAATAGACTGCTTAGTTCAAGCTGAATTGCCCAATATAATTAAGAAGAAGAGTAATCAGCCTCGTCCTTCGTGAGAGTTAAGACTACTGCAGGGAGAGAAACAGCTCTTACACAAATGTGCTTCCTATAGAACATATGTTACACAGAGGTCACCTCGAGGTAACCCTTATTAGCGACCCTTATTAGCCTGATGCAGAACAATTTAATTGGGCATAGCATCCCCTGTGTGCATTAAGAGTCCCAAGTATAGAAAAAAGTCAATTTATCAATGAGAACATGTACAGGTTCAAGATTTATCTGTAACTGGACAAGCAGGTTGTGAAGAAATTACAGTGTGAATGCTCGATGTTATAAAGCTGAAACAACACATTGCTGCAACATTGCTGGGTTCAATGTTTTGTAAAGTAAAGTAAAGGACTTCTCTTACTCTCAGGCTCCTATGTCCAAAAGTATTAGTCTGTTTGCTACCACAGCAGTGTTGCATAACAGACCTAAAATGTTCATATTTTGACTTGCATTCACGTCTTTTTGTGAAGATTTTAAAGCTCCCATCCACTATGACAGATGGTCTACTTTAGCTCTGAATATTTATTTCAATATACATCAATGTACAAATGTAAGAAAGGCATTTTTATTACGTTCAGAGAAGATTGAATATATCTTAAAAAAAATATAAATGGGATTTAATGTTGATTCTGAACCAGAATATGGAGCCGATTGAATGGAGTTTGTACATTTAGCCATGAATGATTAGATAGCAGTTTAAAATACATCAAAATGCATAAATTTGTGTCCAATTTGAACATGCATCTACTCATTTGAATAGGAAAATTGTTGCACAAAACTCTTGGTTTCAAAAAATCCCTTTAAATATAAATATATAATATAAATCCACATTCCTTTTAGGTCATTTGATCTCATGGGTCGCACCACATGACCCAGACAGAAAATGTCCTTATTCTGAAATATCTAAATTGTCTGTGGCTGCATTACTTCAGTGTGGATACTTCATTATCATAGTCAATATTTACTACTTGTTCTCTTTCCTGTACATGTCATCCATCTCTCTTTGAAGTTGCACATATTGATGTTTTTATATTAACAATGGATTAAATGACTACAGTGTGAGTAACGTGGAAGGCGTCTCTCAGAGCCAAAAGGAATGTGGATACAGGAGATTTCGTTCCTCTAGAAAAAAAAGGCAACAAAATCACCTTGAACAGCCATGAGAGGCACTTGCCCTTGGCTCATACACTAGCATGTAGGCACACTAGTACACACCTCTACATAGATCTATGCATACATTTGCTACATTGGCCTACAGCAGCAGCGCTACTGAAATAGCACGTATCTGCCCCAGAGGGCAAACACGAGAAAACACAGCTCAATCTGGTGAAAACACAGGCAGAGCTGTCAGTGGAAGAGGGTTGGTGGGTGAATGTGAGGGACAGACTAAGGGAGAGAGACAGGGGGGTTGTGATGCACACACACACACACACACACACACACAGCTACAGTGCTCTATAATACAGATGCAATGCTCCGAGTTGAAACCAGGAAACTACCATATGTTTGCCCCAAAGGGTAGACATGACAAATTGGTTCAATGTGGTGGAAAATAATAAAAACTAAAGTTTTGAAGCCGGGGCTGTATATCGAGGAAGCCCAATATAGAGGGATCAATGTCACGGGTCAATACGAATATGAAACAAGCGTGGTAGAACAGGAAATCAAGATCGTGACAAATATTTGACCATCCTTAAGATCTCTACTAAGTTGTACATATAATTTGTTTGTAAGCTATGCATTTGTTCAGCAAAGTCTTGGGGAAAAAATGTATATGTGCAAAAAAAAATCACTTTTAAAAGATATTTTGATTGTAACTATGAACATCCAGCATGCTATGAACCACATTCCCCAAAAATGCCTCCTGGAGCGGTCAATAAGACACCTTTTTCGGAAAGATTAGGACCTAAAGATTTGGAATCTGTAACAAAAAATCACAATAAAACAAAGCCGTGTCCTGTTAGGAAGGAGTTTCAGTCAAACAACTGTGTCGTTTGGTTCAAAAATGAGAAAAATTGCATATTTTCTGCCAAAAGATTGTCTGAATGGGGCATGCTGGGACTTGAAATGGGTGCTGGTGGATTTTCGGACACGGTTTCCAAAAGGTTAATCGTTGAGGTTTGATCACATTAACCCTAAATATTGAGCTGGAAAAGAGAGAGACTATCAAACCAGTCTCCCTGTGGAGACACTGATCGGTAGCCTCCACACTGAGTTATTGAGGACTGGACCAATATTCATCCAGTTAAATTAATTATTTCACCGGATGGCCAGTCCAAACTACAATACATTTTCCAGCATTTAACAAAATGTATCACAGCTGTCATGCCTGCCATCTTTTCTTCAAAATTGACATGACAGGAGAAAGTCATGTGACGTTATTGTAGAGCAACTAAGTCCACATTTGAAGGAGGTCGAGAGGGATATATAAACACATTTTAAGACAGGAGACAGGTTTGTTTCCTGGTTCAAAGTCAACATTGAAGTAATTAAGTAAGTTAAGTAAATGCCAGAGAACCCATACACTTACAGAATAGTAACAAAACATCTCCCAACTAGCCCCGACACAGGATAAGGACACCGAGCTGTACCAAGGAGCAATCAAAACAGATGTTCAGTAGCATTAGCAAAAACATTTGAAACTGATTATAATTTAATGCAGTCCCATACGGTCCAAGGCAACTCTATGGCTGTCCTAAAAACATGCTACTGAGCTGCAATGTATTGTATAATTGGTTTCTGCTTCATCATCATCATCATCTTCTTCTTCTTCTTCATTTACCTCAGCAGCTGTTCAGTAGGAATCTTCTCAGAGAAGAGGAATCATCCTTGTTGAAGCGTGAATATCGCTCCAGAGTTCGTTGATCTGCATGTACACTGAGGATGCTTATTATGTTTATAGCAGTGACCTTTCCTCCAGCCGGTTTAATAATCCTGCTTATTTTGCAACTCATGCTAAAAAAAAAAAAACATGATTCCTTTCAATAACTTGCAGGATCTGCTCTGGGGCAAGTTTTTCCAGTACTTCAGAAATGGGTGTATGTTTGTTCCTAATGGATGGTTCAAGGCCGTGTTTGTAATTGTATTGTCAGGGGTTTGTTTTTTTATGTGCTATGAACTACAAATCCTTATTATAGGTTTGTTAATTATCAGTCCAAAATATGTATATATAGATGCATACAGGTGCCATAGTGTCAATTGAAACATTGAATTACCCTTGAACTCTCTTCTCCTCACTTCTGGAGACACGGCTGCACCTCCACACATGCCGCCTTTATCTACCAGGTGGGGATCAAATTTCAAGAACGTCTCACTGTCGGCCCGCCCCAACTCTACTGTTCACCAAAGGATAAAAACCAAAAGAAAGGGAAGAAAAGCTCATTCTTCTTTCTGAAGCCAGAGAGATTTGCTTTTTAAATGGACTCTCAGACCAAATCAGGGAAGGTTTACCTGCAACCACACAAAGCTGGAAAAGTGAGTACATCACAGAGTTGAACTTTGTCTTTTTTTTCATTTATGAGCCTGATATGACAAACGATTGCATGGACAGCCTTGTTTTCTATCAGCTAAAGAAAATAATAGATAATAATTGCTTGGTGTTATGATTTAAAATGTAATCATGTCGACCAAACATGCACATTGCCAGACAACTGACTTGACGCTAGACAGTGAAGAAGTCAATAGAAACATACTGTAGATATAATTACATTATAATATATAATCTTGAGTTAATATTTCATTCAGATTCAACACTTGGCTCAGAGAACTTGTGAGCTCTCTGTGTTTCTGTGTGTTGCTCCAGGAGACTCCGGAGCAGGAATCCACGTTAACAAGTTGAAACACAGCACAGTTTCAACACGACACATTCCTGAGCGCCGCTGACAGCTGCCAGCTCATGCCTTTCAGTATCACTGCACAGGCGATTTGAGTGAATATCTAGACTTTTATCACACCTATCACCTGAATAGCGTCCATTATAAATCACTGTTAACCTGCTGTACATGTTCAGAGTTTAAGTGCATTACATGAAACACAAGGTACTTTGTGTAAGGATATGTAATAGTTAGTCCTGTAACATTCATTCCTTAAAGTCCATGTAAACTCCACAAGAAGCCGCGCTTTCCCTTTCTTGTTTCTAAGGAAGCACTGGGTTAGAGTGGTGGTTTGGACTTCAGTCTATGGGAGGCACACCGAGGAAAAGACTAATGTTTGCCTTCTGCGTCACGTGTGGGATGGTTAAAACGAACGATCCCATTCACAGGGAAAATATGTACGATGCGGTTGGTGACGTAGACTTATTGACATGCTGGTGACACGGTTACGCCCCATTGCAGCCATCGTTACCCCGACCTGTCATAAAGAAAGTTTGAATATTTTACCCTGTTCCTATAAGCGCAGGCGGACCCCTCTACTGGACTCTATGGGTCATCCAATCAAAAGCATGCATTTGCGTACTGAATATTTGCACAAGCGCAACCGGCCAATCAGGACGTGCATAAATCAGGACGTGCATACCCAAACACACCCTCTTCAGCCAGCGGCGCAGGAGCAGCAGTGCTGTGCTCATAAAACTAGGCTAACAATGTTGTAACCTCCGTTCCAACCCACACAGACGTAGCACTGTACTCAACTCTATGGACACAATGGGTGGAATGGACACAATGGGTGGAGCACAACGAATGCACGCCTTGCTGTGATACGACATTTACTCATTGACACGGATCCTGACCGACTAAAGGTTACTCGCCTCAGCCCACCTATAACATAGGAGCTCCACACCGGAGAAGAAGGGGCACTCGGCCAACCCAGGTAGTACGTCCAGGAGCATGTAGCTGTATCGTGCCCGAGAGGGGCAATGGACGCACACCCCATCCTCTAAAACCAATTCTGGGTCATTCCATCAAGCCCCTGAAAATGAGCCTGACATGTCATGTAGATAAAACCATAGGGACTGAAGTATTGACCAAGCCGATGCGTACACATGTCCTCGACACGTACCCCACTGAACAAAGTCGCAGAGGATGCCAGTGTGTGCGGCCCACAGCAGGAGGATCTCTTGCCTATTGGCTTGAGAGACGCATTCACAACCTGATGCGACCTGTTAACACGCGCTTGTGTCGCCACTCCTCGTAAAATTGTGATTGACCAGCTTCAGGGTGTCAATAAAGAGACTGAGCTAGCGATGAAATCCCAAGATGAGCCCACAGCGGTGAGAGACATCACACGGCCCGCGGCTGTCGCAACTCCCTGAATCCGATAATTGGGCCGATTCTTCTGTCCAGAATGACTGAGAACTCGAGGTGGGGACGTCAAAATGGCCCGGGGGGAGCGTTAGCAGCTACAGCTAGCCTGGGCAGCGCTCAGCAGGCCGGCACACAGCAGGCACTCATGACGTTCTTGAAGCTGAGACTCCTTTCTTGGAGGGAGGCAGTCAGTGGGCGAATCAGCATTCGGTGAAGAGAAAGAGGATGTGGAGCAGCAACGTTTGCTGAGTTCAATCCTGTGGGGTCTGCAGGTATTTGGGTAGAAACGACCTGATTGGCTGGTTTTACTTTTCTAGAGGGTGACTGCAGTAGCGTCCCTAGACTAAAACATTCGGGACTAAAGACCTGGATGTTTTTTAATTAGCCCCAAATATTAATTAAAAATTTTTTTTTTTTTAATTATTTTTTTAATTTTTTAAGCTCACATCCTCAAACTACAGTTATCTCATGTTGATGCTTCGATAAAACAGTGGTTTGGACAGGTTTAAGTATTATAATTATATATATATATATATATATATATATATATATATATATATATATATATATATATATATATATATATATATATTAAAAGCCACTGCTTTGTCTTTGGCACACAAGCGGTTAATGCCTCCAGGTCGCACGTGACGTCATTCACCCAAAACAGCGGCGTCAGGCAGCACTTGACAACAGCAAGCTGCTGCCTTTGGATAGAAGCACAACAAGATATCACAAAGAAAATATTTCAATGTTTTCCCCACAAAGGTGGTCAGGAATCAAAGAGGTAACGGGAATAGAAATTATGTAAAAATGTATAATTTTGAAAAGAGTGTTGCAGCTGGAACTAAAGGGATGTAGCTGCTAGTTGATATTATGTGGGGAGAAAAACTTTCTGTTGTTATTAGCATTTGTCTGTCAATGCAATTGTAGTGTGTAAGAATTGTGTACCTAAAAATAATTAAGCTTTGGCTTCTTCTGGAGGGGAAAGTAGCTAAAGTCAATGTTAGGGTATAACCATCTGGTTCATTTTCTTTTTCATGAAATGCCTCAACTCAATTCAGTCCAGAAGAGCATGGACCTGAAGAATATGTGGAGAGTGTTTCTGTGTCTTAAAATGTTGGCGCGCAGGCTAAGCCCTGGATGTGTCAAAATCCTAGAGACGCCTCTGGGTGACTGCATGCTCTTGCTTCGGAGGCGAGTGTTACAGATGGAGTCCAGCAGAACGCAGAGTGAGTTACAATGACGATGAGTTTTCTCTGTCATGAACCACTTCCTGGTCTCTCTTCTCAGAAATGGAAGCCGGTGTGGTTGTCTCTGTTTCCACCCAGTAGTGGTGGAGTCGGTCGACTGGAAATCCAGAATATTGGAGGTAGGAACCTTTTCTACTTCAGTCAATATTCGTCCCAGTACGGGTAAAAAAAAAAGCTTCGTTCTATCAAAATCATCACTTCATTTTTATGAGAGATCATTCTGAGCAGTTTTTCTTGATTACCATAACATCCGGTGTCACATGTGGGAGGGATGTAGAAAACAAAAATAGGGACGTGCATCTCTGGAGATAGATATACGTTTACTTGTACACATTCAATGGAGATGTCATAATCAAACTCAATTTCTGGACACTTTAATTAATCCTTTTGATAAATAACCACTTTAACCACTTTACTGAAACATGTATACACGTTGATGATGGTGGTTACAACCTTGCTGTAGGCATAAAAAGTCCAGATTTGAATCCAACAGTAGAAGACTTCTCATACTTAGATGTTCCCCAGTTTGACTTTGGGGTCCAATATGACTTTTGAAAATTGGGTATTCTGTGTGTTTTGACTTTGTGTTAGAGCTTTTGAAATTGGAATTCTTGGGGATTTATTTTAGGTGATGCGCTTTGGTTTCCTGAATAAATAATCTTAATCTAGCATCATGTTCTTCCATTACGGTGACGGTGGTGGAGGCGATCATGTGGCCGGGGTCAGGAAGCACCACCAGCCTCATGTGGACCGGAAGCTGAAGGTGGTCCACCTGTCTGAGCTGATCAATGTCCTCAGACTCCCCCCGAACGCCGAGGCCTGTCCCATGGTCAGCCTTTCTGGTTGTTTATCATGTTTCCTGTCCAAGTGATATTTAAATATGCACTACAAGCTGCTATCTGTGCTGTTTGCAGGAGAACATGTCGGCCTTTTGTGTGGAGACCCAGGACAGAACGATGGTGTTCGCTGCAGTCAAAGAGGCTTGCGTTGGGTGGGTGGAAATACTGTGTCAGAGCACGTTTCAGGTGAGGGGGGAAACCCAAATGACGCTAAATGTTAGTACCTTGATCATTGTTATTCCAGAAGTATGCAGCGTCTTTTGTGAATCTCTTTATATGCGAGACCTGGTCTACAATCGAAATGTTAACCTCTTGCATTCTCTCTCTCTCTCTCTCTCTCTCTCTCTCTCTCTCTCTCTCTCTCTCTCTCTCTCTCTCTCTCTCTCTCTCTCTCTCTCTCAGAGAGGTGTTGGCTCAGACTCTTCTCAGTTCAAAATGGAGGAGAACCAGCTATATGCCTCGGTAGATGAAGGTGAATAATTTCTTCCAACGCTGTTGTCCATTCTTGTCCTTATTCATCCTCCCTTCCTTTCACCAGCTGTCACATACCTCCTGTCATTGTAGCAGTTATCTTTTTATCCCCTACACTATTGTTGTCCGGTTATGCATAACTTGCGACTGTAACTAAGGGATGTGTTGTAGTCTGTGATGTGTTTGTGTTCTCATTAAATGCATTGTCCATTTTTGTCACTTTCATGCTGAATGACGTTATCCAATCCATTTATGAGCAAATCTCTGGTTAACACAATATTGAAAGTGATGCTTTTGTGTGGTTCTTCATGAAGAAACTCTACAGATATGTTGATTTAATCAACTAGTTTAATTATTTGACAAATAATGTATTCTGGTGAGGACAGCCATAGTTTATCCTTGATGCTTGAGGCGTAATAAATGTGTCTAATGCATTTACATACTTTTAAAAAATGTGTCTTTCTGGCTTTTGTTGGTGCAATGCTCCTTTTGTGGCATGTCTTGCGACCAACAAGAGCAGTTTATCTTAAGATAAAAACAAAACTAGACCCCCTCCTGAACAGAAATCTTTAAATAGGAGAAAAAATATTATGTCAAAGATGATTTTGTCAATCTATTTAATAGTATGTTTACTTCACGCAATCAAACAGTGATTGGCTTCATCAAACTACGAGTTGTTTCAATGACAACAAATATTCTCTGCAGCCTCGCAGTTCTTGGTGACGGTTCAGAGGACTGATGCGGCGACACGTTGCGGCCTGAAGGGGTCCTACTGGCTGCAGGTGGGGCAAGAGGCGATGCTCCTGAGGGAAACACAAGAGAAGAAGATTGTGAGAGAATGGTCGTACGAACTGCTGAGACGATATGGAAAAGATAAGGTAAGGTTTTTAATGATCTTTAACATTTCCCATTTGCCGTCTCACGTGTATCAACTAAAACTGAATCATACAATTTTCACACAGGCTGTTCATTCTTAGTTATGATTGCTGATGACATGACCATGCTTATGTGGCTCTTTGTTGTGGTTTTCTTACCAGCTGGCCTTCACCATTGAAGCGGGTCGACGCTGTGACTCTGGTCCTGGAACGTTTACTTTTGAGACGCAGCAGGCGGACACCATATTCTCCCTGATTCAGAGTACCATCAATCGAAAGACTTCAGCCCTTACTTTAGGCAACCCAAACCAAGAGGAGGAGAAAGTCATCGAAGTGAGCATACGGGCTCATTCCCCTCTCCCCAAAATACCAGACGTGACCAGTACGGCTGCCATTCTGGACCACAAACAGGGAAGTCAATCTGCTGCTTTGCAAGAGAGTGCACGTGCTCAAGAGGGTTTGGGTGGTTTGTCAGAGAGTGTATCGGTGCAGCCACCTCCTATCACCCTCATGCCTCTTCCACTTGTCCCCACACAAAGCATCTCTGGACGTCATCTTGGTGGCCAATCAGAAGCTGTATATGCTAACCCAGCTGATTGCATCCGATCTGTAGCGAAAGCCCGACCAACCATGGCTCTGTATGTAGACCCTGCAAGTATTCTCCCGCTCAAACCCCCCAGCTCTCAGGAAGCCATCACTCCGCCTACTAAGTCCTGGGCTCCACCTCCCCGTGATACCATCAATCACCTGGAGCCAGTCTACTCGGAGGTGTACGACAAAATCAGCCCAGTCCAGAATAAACCAGCTAAAATTCAGAGCAAAGGAAAAGTTGAGCGTTTTGCAGACGATGAACCTATTTATACAGAGCCCATGAGCAAAAAGGAGGAAGTTTCTCTTAAAAAGGAAAGCAAAGCCGATCCATTTGCCCATCTTTATGCCAAAGTCTGCAAAACACCACCACCAACTCGTCGTTCTGCATCCTCGAACACTATCCCCTCCTGCTCTTCCTCCTCTACCTCGCTTCCTGCCAGCATGAGCACAGCACGGGCCAAGGACCCGTCTCTTGATGATGTAATCTACGAAAACCTGGGCATCATTTAATTTAGTTGACATGCTTTTGTACAGTGACACTAGGAGTTCATTGAGAAAGACAATGCCTACAGTAGTTAGGATCTGTATATAGAAGAAGAAGAAAAATGGGGCTGTGTGACCGGCTATTTAAAAATAGGCTGTTGCAACTAATGCATTATAGTAGGCTCACTAAAATTACATAACATTACTGTACTCATGTCTTGTAAATATTCTGTAAATGCATGTTTCAGATTTACGATATTTATACCTAGTATTTTTGTTACGCCATAAAGTTAACAATATATACATGTGTGTTAGTTATGTTATGATCATGTTATGAATAAAATGTACATATTGCTGTGTAACCGATGAAGATGACAATTATATTTTTCACGCTGTTGTTCATAAAGTGTTGAGTCGTGCTTTCTAAGTCCAGTTCTCTTTCCTCCTTTCTTTCTGAGCGTCATCTCTTGTCGTACCACTGACACATACTCGTACAACGGCTCGTAGGATATCTCAGGAAAATTGAGTTTTCCCACAAAACATGTGTCTTTAAAAAAAACCAAACAGTGAGGTTAAGGCACTAAAACTACTTAGTTAGGTTGAGGAATAGATTGTCGTAAAAAATTGCCACGGACGTGACGTTACTAAAGTGCTTTAGTTATGTGACAAATGAATCAACATGGACTTCTGGTTTCACACGGGGAACAAACAACACTCTCCTGGCTGGAAGGTCGCTGTTTGTTGGACTCATGCCCCCCTTCCACCTCCCCAACAGCAGGGTCACGGACAGTCGGCCCCGCACAGTCCTGGTTCTGGTGCTTTACTTCCCTCCAGCGGGCCTCCAGCAGCAGGGGCCCGGGGCCTCCGGCAGCGCGATGTCGTTGTTGGCTCCCAGCAAGGACTTGCGCAGCAGCGAAGGGCTGCTGGTCCCTAAAGGAATAACCGATATTTACTCTGATAATCTGGTTTACTTATGCAGGGTCATAGAGAGGCATCAGTGTGGCATCTGTGAGTTCTCAACAGGACAATATAACCTCTGATCAGAAGCTCTGTGTCACTGCCGATTACATGTCAAACTGTGAGGGTGATTATGATTTGCTCCTTTGCATATATTTGTCCTTAAAATACCCAATCTATGTGGACGTTCCAACGCAATAAATAAGTATATTTCTTTATTTCAGGGTATGGAAGACATCTTAGATTTTGAACGCGTTCTCCCTATTTAGTTTTTATCCGTACTAACTGCCATTCAGTCCATTCCTTTCATTCTCATGGATGTGATACCTCTGCAAGGAATTTATTAAAATTAGGCAGAAACGTCAAGCTGAACTCCAGAATGAACTTTTTAAATGTTGTCGGGGGAAAGGGCAAAAGGTCAAGGTCAGTGTGACCTCAAGTCCGTCCCATTCTCGCGAATATCTCATAAACACCTTGAGGGAATTTCCTCATATTTGGCACAAACGTCCACGCATGGAGCTTTGTAACTGTGATTAGGTGCAATTACTTTTATCACAACATACAAAAGACATAACAATGAATACATACAGTAGGATGCACATACATCGTTCATAATTTTCAATAGAATTCTGTTGAATGTTAAAATTATTTACAAAAACCTTTTAGAAAAGCACAACATGTCTATATTGTGAAATGAAGTGGCGAACCCAACAGATTCCCTCATTAACAAGTACACGAGTGTATTATTTCATTTTATTTATATATGCAAGCAAATGTATGTCTTTACAAATAAAAAAAAAGCCACTGTCTGCCCAAGCTGTTGGCACAGATATGTACAAAAATGGAGGAATGACTCAGATGAAGCTTGCTCGTAAGCATCGAGAGTGAAGTACAAAAAGTCGGGAACCTATGGTGAAACAGAAAGAAAACCTATTCCAAATGTCCAGCCTGACATAACGCGTGTTATGATCAGTTTCAGGTCACAAACTGACATCATTGTTTCAGTTCACGTGGAGCGAGGGTTGAATAAGCTCCAGCACAGAGGATTGAGGTTTTTCATGCTTAATATACCTTTATAGCTGCAGAGACAGTCAACAACAGATGAAATATGTTTCACAGAGGGTTAGAAATCAGAATTGATGCTTTTGAATTCATGCTTTCTGAGTCCGGTCACCAATGCATGAGGTCAGGATGGTGGTGTGATAAAAGTTAAAACCTTGTTCTGCTGCGTTCAGGCGTCAGAACTGATCCATCGTACAGGGAGACGTGGGTTAGAGAGTAAATGAGAAGACGAATTGAGAGAGAGAGCAGCTCATATATGCTCTATATATCTGACTAACAGCTTCTTCTCTGGCAGTGTAAACAGTAAATATCAGATGTGTCTTCATTTGGGCACCGCCTGGCAGAGAGGACCCATTTTGACATTTTTGCTGAAGAAGTGCATAATCTCTCATCTATTTTGGGCCACATCCCATGTGGAGATCTGTTATCTGCCAGATCTCAGTCACGGCTACCTACGACCAGGCTTCATTCTTCTCAACCTTTCAATGGGATCTGAAAAGGAAAATAAGAATTCTGCCTGAGCATCCATTATGGATGTGTGAGCTGGTCAGACGTTTCCTGGAGCTTTGATTATGAATCTATAGTCCTGGGTAAGTTTTAAATTCAAATATAGTCCCAAAAACAACATGTGAATTGTGTGATTTGAACCTAAATGGCCAGAATGAGGAAGAGGATGAGAGCGGAGGTGGGTGCATCACAATTGGTGGCCAGAGCAATTACTAGGATAAACAATAAACAACACCATGATCATATCACTTAGGACTTGCAACCATTGATTCATGCACTTGTATGTCAGAAATGTACAGTGTGGATTTCTTGATTTTGTCAAACTGCTACAATATATTGCTCCGGTGGTAAACACCTGAGCAAGCAAGCTAGCTTAGCAACACCATTAGCGACAAGAACCGCAATGCTGCACGCAAAAAAAAAAAAAGAAAAGAAAAAAGCAGAAAAACAACAAAACAAAAACAGCAGAACAGCGCTAGAGGAAAATATTGTTTTTTGTATTGTTTTAATCATTGAAATTATGACCATTGAATGCATAACCATGCCACAAACAACAACTAGATTCATTGTCTTTTTTTAATATATATATACCTAGAATAACATTACTGTATATTCATTATTATGAATTCATTTGTTTTCATCATTGTTATGTCTTCAGATAATAACCAATGCTGCAAGACTATACACAGGTCCCACGACGGGGATCTCAATGCACTTACACACCAAGAATAAGAGAGAGAGAGGGAGAGAGAGAGAGAGAGAGAGAGAGAGAGAGAGAGAGAGAGAGAGAGAGAGCTCAAAATGGTCAATAAGTGCACAAAAAACTTTTTTCATTTATCTGAAGTTAAAAACACTGACAAAACATCCATTGTCAGGCAATGAAATGATAGAATACTGTTACTGTAAAACTAGACCCTTAAAAATACTGACTGTATGCAGCCAAGACACACCTGAACAAGAGACGAGTCTGGTGGAGCCTTCCCTTCCTGACGCCGATGCAAATTGGTTTTTGTTTTGTTTTTGTCAAATTCAGCTGCATTTTACACAACACAAGGAGCCGGGTTCCAGCTTTTTACATTATTTTACCAGAGTAATGCTGGAAGAAAGGATATTCCACATGCAGTGGTGCACGCTGTACGGCCACTCGGCCACTGAGTGTGTTATTGCGTGTTTTGTCGGCTAGCTCCATCAGTTCGGCATCTACTCGGGTGACCCCTTCAAGGTCCGGCGTGACCACCAACCTGAAGGCAGAGTGAGCCGGATATGTCTGCTGCGCGTTGTAAACACAGTTCTGATTTGCTTTTTTGGGTCGAATGACAAAAAACACACATTTTTGTATCAGAGCCATCTCAGACTAATTTTGCCTCTTGGAGGACTCGACAAGGGTTTTTACATGATAACCTTGTGCATATTGTTTTTATTATTGTAGCACGCTTTCCAAAGTTTTGTATATTTAGATTCATGCTACCTTTAAATGAGCCAATATACGCACTCCCAGGTGAGAATCACCTTGCAGTGACCTGGACCGTGTGCAGATTTTTGGGCTGTTTTTCAGCAATTTTCTCTACTTTTGGATCACAATTGTGTTGCAAATGCGCTCATGTGTGTGTAAAAGCAGCTGTCTCGGTAGCGGAGGCTCAGCACATCAGGACTCAACCGCCTCCTCCAGACTCTGTAACCACGAGGAAATCCTTCTCTCCGGCTGCTCACCTCAACGGTTTCACATATATGTATATCTTTTTACAGAGTTAGTGTAGGTGCAGTGTTTAATACTGACCACAAAAACCAAAACCAAACCCCCCCCCAAAAAAAAACACATTTACTTTCTTTTGAATTAAATTATTTCACATTTAAAAAGTTTCAAAGATTAAAAGTTGATAATAAAATAGTGAAATGTAATAGGTGAAAAGTAAAAGAGCGATGAATTTCGGCTCAGAGTCATGGCGGTGGTGGAGCGTGTGTTTGTGTGCGTGTGTGTGTGTGTGTGTGTGTGCTGGTAGTCTCATCAAATCAAACCCTTCAAAACCTAATGTCATCACCTCTATAACCATCATCCTCCTCAGCAGCACGGTACTCATGAAGATCAGCTGGTTTCCCTCTCAGTCATCTCTACTGGCAGATAGAGAATCATCCCATTCCTTCACAGCTGAGCAGGACGTTCCACACGGCACTCCTGTCCTCAACTCAACCTAACAAAACAAACGTGCCGTACGAACGGCATCAGAACAACAACAACAAAATCAATTCCAGCTTAAGGTTTGAAGACTGGCGTCTCAAAGACAGCAGCAGCACGTAAAGGTCCGGATCACAAATCCTAATCTCATTCAGAATGGTCAAGATATTTCAGTTGATCCTTTTTGAAACCTTTAATTTTAAGGTTCTGCTGATATAAAACGGAGAGTGTGCAGCATCCAGCAAACTAAAAAGCACATGAGGATGTAATTAAGACGCCAAATACAAACTGGGAACATTCTTGAAACCACAAAACTCTCCAGTAAGTTCTCCATAAGCTGGGACGCCATTCATCTCGGGCTTCGCTCCCATGACCTCTGCTCCCGTCGGATCAATCCCTGCAGCACTAATGGAGAGTTTGATCTGCGTTTCCGGGTTCCCTCAGCGCCTCCAGACCCTTTTCTTTCTTTTATAAGTCAGTATTCCCAACTCTCAAGATACAGCACTCCATCTTATTTATTTCAAACTCAAACTCTTCATAAGAGGGAAAGCGGGAAATTGATCGGCCATCTTGAAACCCGACAACCTTTCTAACCTTACGATGCACTCCTGCACCCAAAACACCTCCCAGAATTCCTTTCAGGGATTTTGAACAAAGTCAACTTAATAATTAATGGTTATTTTGGTCACATTAGTAAGACGGTGTATTAGGGCCACTGTAGGTTTAACATTATAATAATTATGGAGCCCGGGGGTGGGGGGTGACATTCTGAGAAATGGCTCTGAATTTCTCAGATTAAATTTGTGAATTTCTGAGAAAAAAAAGGATATTCTTTCAGAATAAAGTGGCAAATTTACAGATAAGTCACTTTAAATCTCAGAGAATGTCCTTTTATTCTCATTCATTTGAATGAAAACTGGAAATTTGGAATATTTTCTCAGACTATTACCAACCTCCCACGTCTCCGTAAATATTGTTTTTTTCTAAAATGGCCGTGATATGCCGTCGTATATTGGGGATCGTGAGAGGGAAATCTACAAAAGAAAACATAAACGAGAGAATTGAATCTCTTAAGAAGATGATCGGTGTATACGCATGTGTGTGTGTGTGTGTTTGTGTGTTTGTTTGTGCGTATATTTGTTTGTGTGCAGTACCACTGAAACACAGAATCGTTACATAAAAATGTGAAAGTGATAAAACCCCACAGCTGCCCCATTTGAAAAAAAAGAACAAGGCTAATATTATACATATATAGTACTGATAAAAAATGTGGCAACATTTTAAAAAGTGAGAAAAAACATTAGTTATCAGACTGATGAGAACATGCCACTTTTTAAAAGACGTAATGCTGCTAAGGTGTGCTTTTTCTGAGGACACATTGTCAGTTTTCACAAACTGGGATGAGGGGGAAGAACACAAAGCCCTGTTTCATTAGGTGTTTAAAATGGCCGCTTTCAAATTTGAAAAAATTGGAAGTGGTTTTACTCCGAAAGTTCAAGCGACCTCACGGAGCCCGACATACCCTATAGAGTCCTTTTCAAGCAATATTTGGGAGATTTGATCTTCATTTGAGGGGTTTTTCCTCAATCAGCATATGGTTTCTTTATTACAATTACAATCAACTTTTAAGTCTGCATTTCATAAAAAAAAAAAAAAAAATATTATAAAAAAAAAAATCCTGCGCCACAAAATGGCCGCTTGTGGGACGCACCGGTCAATATGCGGAACACGAATATGTGGAACAGCTAATCAAACTGGGCTCAAGATGAACAGGGTGACACGGCGGAGGAAGAGGATGGGGAAGGTTGGAGGGAGGAAGGGGGGGGGGGGTCAAAAAGAGAAAAGGGAAGAGGGAGAACTTATCAAAGCTACCCATTTGTACCTGGGAGGCACACGTATTCCTCTGCAATACCAGTCATCATAATGTGGCGAAACGACACGACACAGCATGACAACAACATACAACACTGCCTGCACAACACCGACCATTCAGCCACATCTACGTGTGTGTGCGTGAGTGTCTGTGTGGGTGAAGTCTGGATGTCTGTACTGCAGATTTGGATGCCGGCGGGCGGATGCCGTCGCATCGCCCGGTCGGAGCTCGTGGACACCTGACTGGACCCGGTGTCTGCTGTAGATTGTTGACTTCAGTGTGCCATGCTAACAGCTCGTAGCGCTTCTGCAGCAAGCGATGATGACCACCGTGCATCTTAGTAAAATATTTGCACTTAAAAAAAATGACATTTAAAAAAAAAAAGCATAGGTGGCCCAATCTAATTCGATGTTTAAGACCACAAACAAGTGAATTCAAATTAAACAAAAATCTTTGGGTTCTTCTGGTCGTTATTATTTCTTGTAGGTTTCTTGTGCTATATCGTTTCGCGAAATCTTTCGTACCTTTTCCAGGGTTGTTTTCGGTTTATTTTGCTTTGTGATTTTAGGCCAGTCCCAGTTGATTGTTCTGCACATTCACACACCGCAAAGCTACTTTGGGTAATCGGGGGAGTGGGCGGGGGAGGGCGAGCCGAGGGCCCAACAAAGTGGAGGGCCAGCTCCGGTGAACGACGGCCTTTCTGACTTCAGAGTGAAATATCAGGAACTCTCTAAAGGCGACGTAGCCACGCGTCCCTTTCAGGAAAATTGAATTGATTCACATAATTATGTTGAGTTCTTATCGGGGACTTTTAGCAGGATGCAGTCTGCCAGCACCAGCCTCTTCCTCTGAGGACGCGTTGGTCTCTGCTGGTTTTCACTTTGAAGGGAATGGTAAACATGTCACTCAATTAATACGAGTATGAAGCAAACCAACAGAGCGGATGCTAAAGTGTTAGCACAGATCACCTGAGCCAATGATCTACTGCATGTTTTTGTGTGTTTTTTTTTTGTCGTCATTTTGATGTCATCATATTATTTCGGCCTAATTATGTCCTAATGTGTGTCTTTGAATGTATGTTTGTCGTTTTTTCTTCTTTCATGTGTGTACTGTATGTTTCCGCTATGCTTAGGCTTTTTTCAGGCCCTGTGTGTGTGTATGTGTGTGTGTGTGTGTGTATATCAGCTTGTGTGTGTGTGTGTGTGTGTGTGTGGGTGTGGGTGTGGTTTCTCTCCTAGTTGTGTGTTTATGTGTAAGCGTTGAGGCGTTCTTTGGAGCGTGTGGAGTGGATGTCATGCAGCTCCTGCTCCTCCTTTGATTTGATGTCCTCGTACTTCTGCATCCGGCTGGCGTCCTTCAGGTAGCCCCAGTTAGCAGCGAGAGCCATCAGGAAGTGGACCTGGAGGAGGAGAGGAAAAGCCATGGTGGATTCAAGCATCTCTCGCTTTAGTGTGGATCTCGCTCTTCCCTTTGTTGCATTATGGCGCTCCCTATAGACCACATACAGGACTGCACTTGTTAAGTGCAGGTTTAAGCCTAAGGTTTCTCACTGGTAACAGTCATTTTATATTCATTTTCTTTTAAAAACAGTATATATATATTACAGATTTTATAGATTTTTGGAGGCAAATACCCCTCCGAACCCGATCAGCATCAGGGGAACAGAGGTGGACATTGGCAGGGACTGCTAATACCTGGGCGTCCACAAAGACAATAGGATGGACTGCACTTAAACACAGAGGCTTTGTACTTTCTCAGGAGACTCTGCGGATGCATACTGCAGATGTTTTAACATTTGTCCGTGGCCAGAGTTATCTTCTATGCTGCAGTGTGCTGGGCCAGTAGGGTGGAGGCAGCTGATGCTAACAGACTGAATATGCTGCTCAGGAAAGCTGCTTCTGCCCTGGGAGTGGTACTGGAGAGAAGAGGATGCTGAGGAAACTAATCAGTATTATGGACTGGGCCTCTGATCCCACTGAGGCGCACCACAGAACGCCATATGAAATTAATAATAATTAAAGCTGCACACAACGATGATCGGGACCTATTACCTACGAGCACGGCGAGCATTCTGAGGGGGGCTTTGGGGGGATGCGGACGTTCACTACCGTGACCAGCAGACATCGCCTGCTCAAGTGAAATGGTATTACCGTTAGCAGTGGCTTTGCCAGGTCATATTGCCTGGGCTTAAGCCCCAAATAGAATCAGTGTAGCGCTGAACATAAAGTCAAAGGTAAGCCTGTGATGGCGGACACACAGCGTATTAGGTGTGAACGCGTGTGTTCATTACATTTGATTTGGCCTTAACAAGCCCCACGTTGTATTAAATTGCGTGTCGGTAGATCGAGGCCCCTTGTTGATCGGGCTCTCGTACCTTTGCACGCGGCTGTGCACTTCCATGACCATCAGACAAGCGTTGGACCGTATTTCCTGCGTTGGCACGTGTCATCGACAGGTCACTTAGCAGGGGATTAAGCCTTGAATTTATTGAGTGTAGCTTCAAATATTATTTTCATAAAAGGCCTTTTTTTCTTGTCGAGAGGTTGAGGCCAAACGGTGAGCCCATGTAGTATTGTCTGATCTATAATATCTATAATATCTTCACGTTGCACATGGCTTTACAATACGCTGGGAATCTACAACAAACTCCTTCAGAGGTAATATAATATATACTAATGCGCAAAAACGTTGTAAAAGCTATTATTATATTTTTGTTCTTGAAGGTCGAAACTTCAATTCGGAAAAACATTTTTTTTCCAAAGATTCCAGATTCCGAAGCCTCCGAGTTAGCGCTGTTTTTTTGGACCAATGTAATTCTTACGCTTCGGTGAGCTTTGGGAGCATTTGACCCCCGGGTTTGGAGGTCAAGGCATTCAGTGGCAATTAGAAATCCGATATGAGGATAATGGTCCTCACCATGGCGATGACAGCAGCTCCTGCTCCCGCCAGTGTGCACACGAATAGATGGAAGGTTAAGTCCAGCTGGAACACACAACACACGGCATTTCGGGTTGAGTTTACGTCGTTCTGCTCTTCGTCATGAAACAGCTCACCCGTCACGTATTTTTTGTCTGTACCTCATTGGATTCACACATCTTGAAGAACTTCTCAGAACCGGTGCACAGCTTCCTCTCCTCAGAGATGGTCACCGCTCCTGATGAACAGAAATATTAGAAAACATATTTTCTTCAGTAATGAAATAGACTGACATTTATATGCTTGGCTGGTACTGCACTGTTGGTCACTGGTAGTGAACGGTGTGACCACAGTGCGCTGCTGGTAGCAACGCACTCACATGCAGTGACCTGGAAATGATCACAGTGGGGATTTCAAACCTTCATGAAGCAGCAATTTTAGTCAAGTAAAATATGGTAAATATTTCCCATGAGAAATGTTTATTAAATACATGAATTAGTTTGCTGACAGGAGCTCCATGTGTAGTTCAAAATGTTGGACAGTAGAGGACAGTGATGCAAGATGCTCTACGATATGCCTCTGGGTGTGTCTCTTCTTGTTTTCTGTGGAGACTCTGGAAAGATGGTGGACAGAGCCGGAAAATATTACATAATCATAATATGTTGTTAAAATACAATATGTATTGAATATATAAATAAATGTGTATGATAAGGAATCCTTCTTTTCATACCGTGTGGTTTAATATGTTAAAGCAGTGTGTTCTCGGTTGCAAAGAAAGTGCAAATCTGTGCTTATTTCATTAACAGTGGTGGCGAAGCACCAACAGGCGGTCCAGTATTAAGAGAACCGGTATTTCTTCCCCGGCACTCGAAACAAATTCTGCGGAAAAGCATTTTCACTTTAACGAATCCTAAAGGGAGGGAATAAAGTTGCCGCTTACAAAATGTAGTTCTGATCTGAGTGATATCAAACACCAGTTCTCCTCAGGCGAGAACAGCACAGTGTTCTGCCCAAAGGCAGCTCATTGTTGACGGAGCTGGAATTTACAAACCCAAAAGAGATAGTTTCTAGTTTCTGTTACTCTGACTGTTGAATACCAATGTGTTGAAAGGTCACCATGGCCTTGTGGCATACACAACGCTGAGTCTCCCTTACCAGATAACTTATATTTATATTACGTTTCTTTCTTACCACTGGATTTGGGAATTTGCCGAACATCCCAAAGGTTAAATGTCCGGTGTTATAAGAGAGTACTGAGATGGGACTCACTATTTCAGTGATACAAATGTATATTACAATATATATATATATATATATATATAAATACCACATTGTTTCATCTATTTTAGAGATGGCACACACCAAACTGACGCAGGTCCAGGCAGAGGTTGGCTCCCTCCACCAAGCTGGTGTTCTGACACATGGACCAAACGTTGAAGTACATGAAGACCGGCAGGCTGGTGAATGCTGTCACTCCGAGCCATACCAGGAAGAACAGGTAGGCCAAGAACATCAACTGCAGACACGGGAAACAGATGTATTGAGTGGCAGATATGTGTTTTCCATCTTTAAACACACTAAAACAGTGAAACATGACAAATTATGAGTTTGTTTCCAGGTTGCTCATTCAGGACTAATTATCAAAGCAGTGATGTACTTCATTTATTGCATCTGGAAGGGAAAAGTCATTTATATCATGATATAAGTCATTTCATATATCAATAACGACAACCAGTCCTGCTGCAGTTTACATCCACGTCTGTCCAAAATGGCGTCACTCCCTTCCTTCATCCTGTTGTTGTGATGATTAGCGTATGGATTCTTTACTTTTGGCCATAAGCGTGTTTTGCGAGAGCACAGTGACCTTTGACTGCCCGATTTAGTTCACGTCATCCTTCAGTCCAAATGGACATTCGTGCCACATTTGATGAAATGTCCTCTTTGTGTCTCTTTTCTTGAGATATCACATCCAGGAGAAAGGGACAGACGTGAGGTCAGAGGTCACCACCTCATTCTGATCACTTCATCCTTGAGCACAAGGGGACGTTTGTGTAACGTCTTCATGTGAGATATATTTCTTAGAACGTTCTTTAACACCGAAACATGTTGAGCAGTGATATAATCTGTACTGAAAAAAACACTAAAGCGTCTTAACAAAATATAAAAAAATCTGCAAGCAGCATTTATCATAAAGCAACAGCAGGTTGCTGGCTTTGCTTGAACTTGTTGGCCTGTTGACTAAATATTCTATGCACTAAATTAAGAATCATGATTGATCAACTTAATGACGAGAATTTTGTGTCCTATCCCATTGTGGGAATATCATTATTCCATGAGATTCACCCAAAATACTTCATACGATTCACAATTCACCGTTGGGTTTGGTAAATAAGATTAAATGTGAAATGTAAAAAAATATGAAATAATATAATGTGACTAGTCTTAGCCTTTAATACATACCATCATATGTATTAAAGGACACAGTAAGTGACCATTATTATCCTTTAATACATATCTTGATATGTATTAAAGGATAATAATGGTCACTTCCTGCAAACTATACCCCAAAACATCTCGCTCCAAAGGCTCGATCTGACAGTGTAACAATAGAATTGATGTCAAAGTGAATCTACGAGTCACTAAATGATCCTTACGAATGCAGTCAGGCAGCGTCCGCAGGCAGAGATCTTGAACTCCCCGTAGAGATCCCTGATCGCTCCGGTGGTGAAAAAGCCCTCAACCAGCAGCAGCACCCCAAACACAAAGAACCCAGCTGCGAGGCCGTAGATGATGTACTTCAGGATGTCGATACTGTTCAGAGAACACACACAGGGATTAATAAGTCATTGTTTAGTTCATGCTAGACTTAGACGAGGCATTATATGTAAGTCGGAGATAATAATTAAAGATGGAGTGTGAGGATTGGGGGCTTGGTTTTGGCAGCGTATGGGATTTTTCTTCTTTATATTGAGTGGAAAACATGTACGGTCAGATAACTTACAATCAAATTTGTGAATATTATTTCCATCTATAACAAAAAGACTACAGCTAATATTGTCAGAAATAAGCTTCCATACGTGTCTGATTTGTGGCATGCGAGCTAAACAATCCGAAATTTCTGATTCATGTTCCTTGTTTTAGTCTTTATTTATTTTTTTCCACCACTGATGAAGTAAAGTATTAGCAGAATTCTCTCCACACATTTATTTATTTTCTTTATAGTTCATTGTGTGTTTATTAGAAATCTGCTGCTGCAAAAGGGATGGTCCAAATCTTCTTTACCAGCAATGTACCTATGAGCCAGTCTTGTGATTCTGACTGTGATGACTCATGTTTGGCATGAGTGGAATGTCATGTAATTTCCAAATCATCGTCAGTTTTGCTCAAAGATAATACACAAAAAGAACAACCCAGAGGTAAAGTCCTTCCTAATCCTGCAGAACATGAAGGTGAAAGATGAGTCACTCACATGGTGAACACATCCAGCGTTTCTCCCGGGGCTCGGATGACTTCGAAGTAGTTCTGTAGGATGGTGACGGTGCCGCTCAGAGCCTCGTGGCCACACCCACAGAACAAGGCCACGCCCATGTACAGGAGGATGGTCGCGATGAGCGAGGCCCAGGGCAGGCTGCCCACACACCGCTCACAGCACTCCTTGCAGCCTAAACGAAGACACAGAGACGGGATTGTGAGGCTGACGGCGTCTTAACGTTCAGGAGGACGAAATCAATGAATACGAGTTGATATACATGCAATGATAATGATGATAGAAGGTAAATACAAGATTCCCAATTCTGAGAGTTACACAGATTCTAACAAAAAATGTACAAATGAAACATTCAACCAACTGCAAAACAGATCTTCACAACAGAGTAGAGGAAGTAATGTGAGTCAATGACACGAGCACCTTTCCCCTCCCCCATGAATTTGACATTTAAAGATTTAGCTCCAAAAGTAGTTTTCCCAACCGTGTTCATCAATTTTGAGTTGATTGATGATCGGTTCGCGTGCGTGTCCACACGCACGCTGAAGCGCCGGCGACACAATGCAGAGACGACATCACTGTGTGGCAGCGGCAACGCGGCCCCTCTTAGGTGCCATCTGACCCCGAGTCAGCAGAGACGATCGATATCACTTCCATCTCTGTGTCCAGCATCTGTGCGTCCGTGAGTGGGGGAGTGACCGCCCTCAGCGGCAAACTACACTTGGAGGCCACTTATCAGAGAGGTGAGGCCAACAAGCTGTTAGAGCGCCGTTCAACCTCCATTAATGAATCCTTTTGAAAAGATGTGATTAAACCGGAGCCACAGCATGCTTTATGTAATGTGAGTCACTGTTGAAGTTATTGAAGTACACTCTTTTTCAGTGCCGTGAACACCGGAAACAAATCCATCCATTTCCAGTATATCAGGGTGGAGTCCGGTCAGGTCACTCACAGAAAACTACAAACTAAATGTTGCCGGAAATAGTTTGTTTGTCCTTTGAACTGCACCTTCAACTCTGTGAGGGAGTTTTTTTCTTCCACATGACACGTATTCCTCGTTCCACGTGGTGTTATCAGAAATATTTGCAGTTTTGATGAAGCATACGCAATAGATTTATGGGTTGGCTTCCAGCTTATTTCTGTACAAAAAACTCAGAGACAAACAAAGCCCTCAACACAAAGAGACTTCATACAAACATTGGTACTCCAAACAGCACCCTAAATCTCTTCTTCACGCGTTACACGGCTGAGAATCCAACTGGATTTACACCATAAATGATTCTACTGCTTCACCCTGAACCAGGCTTTTGTGGATCCGAATGCGACGAGGCTAAATTCAATCATATCGGCCTGCCGGCTACTTGGAATCAACCGAGACAGATTTGAAGCCTGAGCGTCGACACTACTCCGGAGTTTCAGAGCATCCAGAACGAGGGAGTTCAGAAGCCTCCGGGGGTTACCTCGTCGTGTGGACGGGCGGCACTGCATAGGTTTTAAAACGACGACGTAGACGCCGGCGTTTGCTACTGGATCGGGTCTGCAGCGCGGTTAAATCCTGCGTTTTATAATTCCACGCCTGCCGCATGCGGAGGGAGCAGCTGTTGTTGACGCCACTACTGAGTCCTGCGGCGGTCACAGACGTGTGAAGTCACGGTCTGAGGCCTTGAGGAGGACGATGGACCCAAAACGGAGAACTTTCTGTTTCTTATTGATGCGTGTGTTGTTCTACTAAACTATTGGGACGTCCACACAGAAACTGTAAAGGAGCAAACGCATAAATGCTCTCAGTAAAGGAGAGACTTCCGACAGCAGCAGAGCCACGAGTGACGACAGACGACAAGGAAACCGAGGAGACGAGTCCGAGACGTGTGTAGACCCCATTCATTAACATGTAATCGAGTAAAACTTTGATTTGTAAGTGATCATTTTAAAGTAATTGTGATGTGTGAGCGTGAGAGAGAGCGACCTGCAGCCTTGTAACGAGGTTTGAACACTACAACTTCCTCAAAATGTGTTTATTTGAGTACATAAATAATGACTATAATACATATTTTCTGTCAAGAAGCAACCAATCTACTTCCTGTTGACACCAGCACCCGCTTGCCCAGTGTGCACGAGTAGTCGTCTGATATTATTTTCCAGGCTCGCTGCTGTGGACGGATGCTGAAACAGAGATCGCTTCTGTTTTGAAACCCCAGTTTTAAGGGGAAATTTGGACGTAGCCTTCATCAGTGTTGCTGAAGATGTACCTGTGATCCCTCTTTGTCTTTTCGACGCCAGCCTCCTGTGTTTGCCATGGAGTTCTCCACCTGCAACGTTGCATCATTGTGCACTGGCCAAGAGTGATGCCCCAACAACAGGATTTAAGCAGACATGTTCACTTTCCAAGGGTGATTTGCTGCTGGTGCAATCTGATAAAGGGCAATCTGTCTTCTTTTAGGAACTGAGGGGTAGAGGCCACAGCACAGGGCAGAGGTTCCCTCTCCATTAATACTTCAACAAGCCACATATCCATCTTTATTACTGTGTGTTCTCCTTGAAAACACGTTTGCTGTATTGTTAGGAGGGCAGGGAACAATGCCATCTTGCAGGAGGCACAGAAAGACTCATTATATACACATGTCTATTACTCATTGTGCAATACCTTTATACACACTTATCTTATTTTTATTCCATCTGTATATTTAAAAAAATCTTCTTACTGTTTTAATTTTTAAATGTTGTTTTATTACTTTGCTACTTTTTTTTATATTACTTGATCTTTATCTGAATTTACTGTGAGCAAGGCTGCTGTAATCCTGTAATTTCCCCGCTGAGGGACTAATAAAGGATTATCTAATCTTATTTTATTTTATTAACATTGTGTGTCCAGCACAACGACAATCGGTGCGCAACAAACAGTTACATTCAATGCAGATTATTGTATTTCACCAACGGCTCATGTGCATGTGAAGGAGAGAATTAGCCTCCATGAGGAGGGCGGGGTCGGGTTCAACCAGCACATCTGACTGGTACCATCACCCTGGAAGTCTTTTAAACTGCAGATCCACGACGCGCTGCCAGATGCTGAATCCAAAAATGATCTTATTTGCAGTTAAATGTATTTAAAAACTCTTCGAGCTAGAAAAAGGATTTCTAGAAGAAGCTTTGATCGCTTGATTTTGTGTCGTTTATTCTAATGTCACAGAAATATGTAGAATGACCAGCCCAACACTTGGTGATGATGTTGAAATTGCGTGCGAAAAACAACTTAAAATTAGGTTTAGGCCACATATGTAACATTTTGTTTATTCAAACTAACATAATTTTGTCACTATTGGGCTTGAAATCCGTTTGGAAACTTAAGTCTTGGCAACAAAACCGTTCAGTGGTTCAAACATCACGCCCCACTTTGAAGGAGGAAAAATGTTCGGGACAAAATGGTCCAACTTTTTGTGACTCGTCCATCCGTGCGTTTTCAAATAATACAATAAATTGAAATTAAAAGTAAACCAGATTGCTCCAACAGACAAAAACGAATAACAGGTGCAATCACTTTGTTAGAACAATGCAACGCTGTGCGAAAAATAACTAATATTTGCTCAAAAATAAATGTGACCACAAGGTAACATTATAAAAGACCAGATGGTAGCCAGTTCAATCCCTGTTCTCCCCGTCGTTTGCATGTTGAAGTGTCCTTGAGCAAGACACTGAAGCCTGAGTGTCCACAGGTGCCGGCCTCTGTTTTATCGCAGGCAACTCTGGAACCTCGCTGACTTCCTGTTCGCTCTTGTTACAGTTTCACACTGCTACTTACTTACTAGGATTTGGTAAAATGCAGATGATAAATTTCCACACTAATACATTAATAGAGGATTCTCAAAAAAAAACAAAACATCTCCTTCCACGCCCCACCTGTAATATTTCTGCGCCTCATTAGAGGGTTGCGCTCCACAGTTTGAGAACCACTAAAGACAGTTAGAAAGATAGATAGATAGATAGATACTTTATTGATCCCATAAGGGAAATTCAGGATCCAAGTAGCTGAAG
>NW_027175998.1:2135000-2200000 GCF_023055335.1 Clinocottus analis | reverse complement strand
TTTTGAGATTACAATTCATCCGTATTATATTTTATGTGTGAAAATGAAAATCACCACTAAAAACCGCCCCCCCCCCCCCCCATCCCACACCATTCAAAATACAAGTACATACAGTACACAGCGAGCTCACAATGTGTCACAGCGACAGAGTGTCACAACACCACACCTTTGTGGTTGATTGATTTCGTAGAGTAGGTTGTTCTCTCTCTCTCTCTCTCTCTCTCTCTCTCTCTCTCTCTCTCTCTCTCTCTCTCTGTACATGGAAAAAACCATCGAACAAAGCCCACCATACCCAGCGACAGGCACATGCGTTTGGTCCTTGAGCCCCGATGATGAAGTCATGAGATTTTGAGGTATCTTGTTTAGAAAGATGACTGGCGAGGTGGGGCCGATCGAGGGAAACAACTCAGTGGATCTAATATATGCTGAGTGAATTTGACAGCTATCTGCCCGTCATATTGTGATACGTGTTGTGTTTGAAGGCCCATTTTCGGGCTGGTGTTAGTGCACGAATTTTCATGGCGATCTGCCCAGAAGCGGATGATATCTGGATCAAACGAGTTGGTTGGACAAAGCGACCACGAGCAGAGTAATCATTTTACTGCAATCAAGGTTTGTGTTCACCTCTTGCACCCGCTATTAATCATAATGCAGCCCAGTTATCCAGCTGCTCATCGTGTGGAAATGCCACACACTCACGGGCAGCAGATTGGACCTTTTGATAAACTGTTTTTTTTTTCTTCTTCTATCAATGGAAAGTCATGAAAATAGCCTCGGAGAGATACAGCAGAGCTCACTGTTGCCACGGCTTCCTCCTCTGCTTCCTCCTCTCTTCACCCCTCACAGCCTCTGTGGGCCTGCAAGTCAATTTGTATTGACTTATTCCTCTTTCCATTAAGTTCCTTTCTATTAGTGGTCATCACAATGAAATGGATATGAGGCGAATGCACAAAGTCCACTTTCCGTTGCATGGCTCCTGTCACTTTTCCGCTTGACTTCTACAATAAAAGAGCAAGGCATTTTTTAAATGCTCCTCTGCAGGTTTAGGAAGCGGCCGCTTCAGGTTTTCCTGATAAACCAGCCATGCACATACCAGTGCATACCATCAATGTTCCTCAGGGCTAAAGTGTTTAACTGAGAGAGAGTCCATCTCCATTCTCTAAAGGGATAGTTTGGGTGATTTGAAATAGCGTTGTTTGAGGTACATATGGACAGTTAAGCTATTATTAAAGCCTGGGAGCGAAGCAATGTGCCGGTGTGGACGAGGCCAGCAGGAAAATGTATTGTAGAGCCCTAAATCAAAGCCACAAATCAATACTAGTTCAGTACAGGCTACATTTAGAATATTTTAAAAGCCTTAACTTGGCGCCTTGACAGCCTTTTCTGATGAGGAACTGAACTGAAAGTGAACTGTGCTTCAATCAAAGCCCCACGACTCCATTTGTAACAACAGGTTTAAATGGTGAACTTGACGTGCGCGTGTTTGCGTTGTCAGCATTCACCCACTCACACACTGATGTTGCGACTCCCACACGTGGACTAAAGGAACCGGGGCTTCAATGTGCCGATCATCCGATTGGCAGCTACAGATACATGTGTCACTGTCAATTCAGTTCTCCAATGGAAAAGATTCAAAACACGGCATACAATGAACTGATTTTGCTGTTTTTTTGTGGTCTTTTCTGTTAGGCGGTTACAATGAGTCGTGCTGCTGTCCTCGTCCTCAGCGGTGCGTTGCTGAGCTTCAGTGCTGGTCGTCCTGTCTGCTTGTCGACCGCCAACCTCTCGTTGGTAACTCAATTACAATAGATAGGTGCACCATCCCACTCCAACACAACCCAGGTAAAGTCTCAGAAACACACGGCACGTTGGCGGGTATACAATGTATTTTGTGTCTCGCGTTTGGCGGAACAACAACGGGATGATTTGTGTGAGTTTTGAGGGGCACCATGTCTGGATAATAGAAATGAGCAAGTGGCAAAACAGCACATGAATGGCTGTCAGTGTTGTAAAACTACCAAGCCATTTTTAGCAAATATAGAGTGTAAACAAGTCCTTTTTCCATTATCTCTGATTATGATAAAAGCAATTTACACTGGGCTGTAATCCTCATTCAGCTAATTCAAGATAACTCATTAAATCCATTTCTATTAGGATATTGGCAAGGTGTATGTATGGCTACGCTTCTGCGTATGGCCATGCTGCATAATAACCAGAAGACTAATCAGACTTTAGAATTCTACATTTGGCACAAATAATGTGTTATCGTTCATGATCTTAGCCGGCGGCACATCCGTGTCTTTCATGTGTTCAGCCAATTGCAGCAACGTGGGAAAATAAAACAGAGTTATTCCCAAATGTCAGACGATCACGAGGGGCAGACAATTGATAACCATTTGTGACACAAGAGTCAGGGTCAGACCTTGTGTCCAACTGATTTAAGACCAGATTTCACACACTGTCTGCATGAGAAACGGCGCATCCCCTCATTAGAAACGTGAAAGTCTCAACGCATCGATACTAAACACTAAATTAAAGGTGATTCATCAATTCAAAATGAAGTCCGTGTACGTCATCGAGCACAGTAGTCTCTCTTCATGTCTCCCAACTCTGCATCACTCGCCGCCCCAGCCTTCAGCCTGATGCGGTCACGTACTCGCCCAGCTCTCCCTGTCGTCTCCTATCCGATTCCATCGCACACGGAAACACACCTGTATTTTTTTTAGACGTGCGCATCTCATTCATTAAAATGAAACAGAAAGATAGGAGGAGGGTGAGGGTGAGGGTGGGGGTTACAAGAAAAGGAGGATGTAAAAAAAAAGAAAAAAAGCAATGACGCTGAACAGAATGACGCAGATGGGATGGGAACTAGTGGAAAGGAAGAACTGAAGGAGTTTTAGTGGCAAAATGAAAAAAATGAACAAATGTCTGTAATGAAATATCAGGTTTGCTTGAAACATCTTGCCTCCCGATTTGGCTTTCTGATTGGCTAGAACAGGTTCCTTCCAGAAAGAAAATACAGGAATCCGCCTATCGCACAGCGGGATGCGACTCCGATAGCCGTGTTACCATGGATACAGTGTTATAAACGTAAATAGTGTGATAAATTGAAATACGTGTTCATTTTTTCATTAAACCGATCGGTCCTCGAGTACATTCACGAGTCAGTTTACGCAGCGACACCACGACCGAATTCAGACTGAAGAAGGTAAATGAAGAAAATGGAAGAAAATGGACACGCCCATTTTTAACGCTGACAGCAACCACAGTGAAACGCAATGATAAACATGAATATGCTATCTGCGAGAGAAATGAAACAAAAAGAACATACAGCGAACCAACACCTTTGTTTCAATGTGTGAATTTAGAAATAGGTAAGAAAAAAAAGGGTGTAGAAAGAGAGGGAGGGAACTGACAGAGTGAGAAGGAGAGCATGAGATGAGTCCAAAAAAAAAAGATGGAGGGAGAAAACAAGAAACAGAGAGACACCGACTGTTGGAAATATAGTGAATGAGAACGACTGAAGGGGGGGGGAAAAATGCATTAAGGAAGAGGGCTAGTGATGGAGAGATGAGAAGAAAATGGAGGGACAGGGTAGGGAGTGACACGGACGGCAGAGGAAGGAGAAAAAAAAGGGAGAGCGGGAGGAAAAGGGGAGGAAAAGGCGTTCAGACAAGCGTGTACCCTCAACAATGAAGGCTAACAAAGAAAGCCCCAATGCAGACATCAATCACTGAAGCACTTGGCTTTCTTTTGCCCCACACTCTTCTACCCCTGCGCCCCCCCGTCATCCCCCCACCACCACCACCCACCCCCTTGCCACTCCCACCTACTCCTCCATCCACCCATCCATCCATACATCCATCCATCCATCCATCCATCTGTCCATCCATCTGTCAGTAGAGTCTCCAAAACAACACCAACCCTCCGGTGTCTGCCATCTCCTCTCACCCTCAACCCAAACAACCCGCTTATTTATGCCTCCCTTCATGAAAAAAAGGGGGAAAGAAAAACACACACACACACACACACAACATGGTTATATAATCAGTGTTATTATCACGAGCAGACATAAAGATGCCGTGATTAAAAATGCAATGAAGACGGTTCCAGTTCTGCTGGTAAACAAAATGAGGAGGAAAACGTGTATTTGCGAGCATTAAATGCAAAGACAAGGATCTGGGCTGGTGTGTGTGTGTGTTTTTTTTTGTTGTTTTTTTTCTTCGGGACATGTATATGCTGCCCACTGCACACACAAAGGAATCCCATGATGATACCGAGAGGAACGGATGAACAGAACAAAAGACACAACTGATGGAAGACAAATGAGACGAGTGGAGGACTCCTCGTCTTACCTTTCTGGCTTTGCGATTCATCCATGTTTTCCTCCATTGTGGCGAGTTACAGTCCCTTTGTCTCTGTAGTGTGTAGCTGTTTAAAGCCCCTTGCTAGCTCTCAGCACAGTGTGCGTGTGTGTGTGGGAGGCTGTGTGTGAGAGTGTTTTTTTTTTTTTTTTTTTTTTTTTTATCTCCCTGTAGATGATGGAGGCTCAGGGAAGTCCCTGTTTCAATTCTCTCTCTCTCTCTCTCTCTCTCTCTCTCTCTCTCTCTCTCTCTCTCTCTCTCTCTCTCTCTCTCTCTCTCTCTCCTCGCACTGCCTATTTGGGCTTTTCTATCATCCTGTTTCTGTTATTAACGATAGATTTTGCTTTCTGTACAGATATTGATTGAAATCATTGTTGCATCAAAAACGGAAAGCCATTATTAAATAATAAAATGCTTTTATTTTCTTGATTTCATTTACATCCAGTCAAATTTGATTTGTATCGTGTTGAATACAAGGTATGAGCCAGGACAGAGGTAATACAAACATAAGTGTAAAGCAGTTAATGTCCGTCTTTATTAACTGTAAGTAAGATAGGAACCTCTGCCATTAACAGCTCGTATCAGGCTGAATTCATGATGTGCTTTATTTTGGAGAAATGTGAGTAAAACACAAAAGGGTTATGAGATTTAATCCTGTTGAAGTCCTGACCGACAGCTAACGTTACAGAACTAAATGAAAGTTATCATATTAACACATCAATGAAATAAAAAAATGAATCACTTTCATTGTACAAATGAAACAATAGTGACTTAAAGCTGAATACCAGATAACCTTCATGTTGAGAGCACAAATAAAGTAGGGAATTGTTTTTTTCAGCAATTTTTGTGATATTTGTCTCTTTGGATCCAGACAATTAATTAATTAAATGATGATGACATTAAAAACAAAAGAAATTTGATATCTGTGGCTGTCACATGACCGTAATAAACCCGCCCAATCTATTAAAACATAAACAAATAAAATAAAAAGGTACTGCGGGCGCATTTCACGCATTCTTGGACATCCTATTAAATCATTCTCCTGGTCAAAGAAATAACTTCATTGTCTTGGCATCATGATTTAAAACACTTTAAATGACATTAATCAAACATATCCTTCCTCTACCAGGATGTATATTGTTTGGTTTTATGTCTGTCAATACATTTTTTTAAATATTTTTCATGCATTCATTCTTTTAAAAAGGCAAACGGTGTATTGTGTGTTTTTTTTTTCTTCTTCTTTTCTTTTTCTGTTTGACTGATTGTTCCAGCTCGGGTTGGCTGCAGACCCCTTTCAGGAGGGGCCGGCCCGTTGGGGGCTTGATCCCTTCAGCAACAAAAACAACAGCTCCCGGCCCCTCAGGAGGGGGCCTGTGTGTTGGAGGGGGATTAACAGTCTCATTAGTCGCCAGGGACCAGCCTCCCATCACATGCTGCCCGCTGCAGAGCGAACCCTCAGTGCCCAGAATCAAGCTCCAGCCGCCAGAGACGGGACGGAGCACAACAGGGAAGGTTGTGTGGTCTGGAGAGTTTGAACCAGAAGAGGAAAATCTTAAATATATCAAATATATATATGTACATGAATAAATAAATACATGAAATGAATAAATGATGATGATGAGAATAATGAATGAGGGAAGGGGGAGTACCTAAAAAATTAAAAAAAGATATAAGACTTCAACAGCAGCTGTATTCACGACATGTATTCATGGATTAATAAATGCAATGGTTGACGTTCACTGGGTAGGATGTTTTTTAATGATTATAATACATGTATTATTAAGCAAGTAGCTTATAATAATAATAATAAACACATTAACAACATAACAATGTCAGAAGTAATTATGATAATCATTTCAGCAGTATAATATCGCCAGGAGTAATATCATTAATTCAACTGAAAAAAGTAATACGAGCAAAAAAAACAACATTTTGTTGAAAACAACCCGCAGACCAGAATAAATGTCATTCTATGATATAAATATTACAATGTAATATACACTTATAAAGACAGGACCACAATCCATAAAAATGTATTTTAAATATTATATATATTTTTATAGTTTGGATTGGTGGACCGACAAAGAGAAAATAATAAATAAATACAATTATTCATTCTAATAATAATTAAATAATTACTATAATTTGTAATATTAACAAGATGGGTAGTATCACGATCATAAATACATCATTAGGGACGAGCAGATGGAGAGCTGTAGTCCAGATGACACACGGTAGACGGAGCGGACCCAGAAGATGGAAACGCTTCACGAAAGAATGAAAAGATACAGAACTCCATAAACTGTGAAAACTCAAACAATAAAGAGTGTGAAATTACACAACATTTAAAACTAGGACTGATGGTTCAACGCAGGTATTTCAGCATCCATAACACATATGCAGACAATGAACTGTGAGGTTCTGGCAGCAGCAGCAGCCTCGAACACAAAGGTGTCAAACTCATTTCAGTGAAGGGGCCACATGCTGCCCATTTTGACCTCACGTGGGCCGGACCAGAAAAATCACAGCATGATAACGCATAAATAACGACGACGTTTCTCTGTGTTTAAATCATTGCTGAAGGTTTTGAGATGATAAACTCTATTTTAAGGTGTTTCAACGAGAAACATAAAGACCAAACATTCAGACATCAGCCCTCTGTTTGTCTGCCTGCCTCTCCTCTGCAGATTCCCTCGCTTTGTGACGCGCTTGTGACGCCACTTTCATGACGTGATCCATGTTTAACGACTTCCAATACAGTAATACCGGTGCTCACGCCAATTGCGACCGTGGATCAATGGTTTGCATGTCTGTCTTCTAAGCAGAGGATCAGAGGTTTGAATCCCAGCTCTGCTAATTTTAGTCTTAAAAAAAAAAAAAGGTTTTTTTTTTTCCTTCTGTTGGACTGGACCCCCTGGCAGGCCGGATTCGGCCCGCGGGCCGTATGTTTGACACCCCTGCTCTAACAGCCCACGAGGATCCTCCAGTGAGCTCTCGGCTGGAGTCCACTGACCACGTTGCACACGCGTGTGCTATTCCTCTCATGGAAAGCCGTCACCTCGAAAGTCATACGAGGAGACTTCAAAATAAGTAAAAACACACATTCACACCTGGTTCACAGGGGCGGAACCGTGACGATGGCGAATGTGGTTTTGATTTTCCATAGAAATGTAACGCTTTTCCGGTGTGCGATGGGTGGGGTTTTCCGCGCGAATAGTTTCTTCATGGCAATAATTTGGGCTACGTGGAGTAATCCACGGTTTTGTTCTGATGAATTTGTTGCGACGTCTCTTCGTAAAGCACAGGATGATGGGATGTGGCAGCCCAGGACACTTCCACAAGGGTTTCACTGGTGTGCAGTGCCAAGTGGCGCATATACAAAGCTATCCAGGCTACTTTGTGTGCGATATGAGCAGATTTTCTTCCCAGTGTACTTAATTCTGTGGAGTATTTTATACTATGAGTTGTTGTTTGGCATCATTATTAAGTAGATGTTGTTGCAAAATTGGTTCCAGTAGTCCGTATCCGGAGTGATGGGATGTCAGTTCATTCAGACATCACGGCTGGTAGATAGAGTTTGGTGGTTCTATGTAATGCAAATAAACCAGGATACTATTACTGAAAATGTGTTTTTATCGGTCCAAATGTGGAAATGTAGTGGTTTCTGTAGGACTGTGCCAGATGGGAAATTGTAAATGGATTGGGGTGGATCCATTTAAGAATGTATTGAAGTTGATTTGCCAGCGAGTAGTGGAAAACATGTGAGGCTTCAAGTCCTCCTTGAGTTTTTTGTCGAGTGGTTTCATGTTTGGTGTCTTATTTTTCGAGTGTGATTGAGTAATGACTGAGTCTAGAGATTGAAATGAAGAGTGGGCATTGTCATTTTAACTGCCATACTGCTTATAAGTGATGGTGATAGGTTCATCCAGCAGAGGAGATCATCATTTATTGTTTTGAGGAGTGGAGAGAATTTGAGTGGGAACAGCTCTGACAGCCTGCGGGGAATATTTATTTCTGATAAATACGTGATGTGATCTTGGTGAGACCAAAAACGCTTAGTTTATCAGTTTAGTTTCCTACTTACATTAGGGACAATGTACAAAAATGCATTACTCTCATGACAGAAAGGGGATGCTTTGTACCAGATATAACCACAAGCTTATTACCAGCCGCAAAAAACCATGACTAACCAGTACAACACGTAATGACATCATGAATGCAGCATCATGGTTTCCTCGCTTAAATAAGAAAGGCTATCGCTCCACTTTGCAACGCCATGGCCATACCCTGTGGACAGCGCTTGATTGGAGCCAATTTCCTCCTATAACATCACGCCTCCAAATTATGCAAGAACTATTTAGGGAAGAAGCAGGCAGCTGGCATGCTGTCTGTAATGAAGTGGCCATCGCAGTCACCACATCTCAACCCCATTGAGCTGTTGTGGGAGCAGCTTGACCGCACGGTAGGCCAGAAGAGCCCGTCAAGCCAATCCAACTAGTGGGAGGTGCTTCCGGGAGCGTGGGGTGACATTTCTACAGATTACCTTAAAAAATGAACAGCTAAAATGTCAAAGGTCTGCAACGCTGTAATTGCTGTGAATGGAGCATTCTTTGACAAAAGCAAAGTTTGAAGAATAAAATGTATATTTATTTTTGTCAATGTCTTGTCTATTCCTTTTGCAACTCATTTGATAAATAAAAAAAGTGAGTTTTCATGGAAAACACAAAATTGTCTGGGTAAAAACACTATTGTAAAGCAACAGAGGACATTATTTTAAAAAGTAGGAGCGTCCAGAGAAAAACGCTCCATTGGTCTAAATATTTGTTATACATGTTTGAATATGACAAAGGGCCCTTTTTATAGTCTTTTTTTTAGTGCAGGGACATACCAAACAAGCTTCAATAAGTAGATGTGATGACTCACCCAAATGAAGCAAACAAGTTTTATCACGCGATGACGTTTCAAGGCGGGATTTGGCACACTTCTGATATTTCTGACAGTATATAGAGACGGCAACACTTCGGCATTCCTCCACTCATCTCCGCTCTCTGGGCCAACAGGTTTGCAGCGGTGCGCTTTGAGCTCAGAATAAAAGACCAACAATCCAGACGGGGAAAGTGAGTGAGACCGGGGACGGAAGCTGTGGTGAGGTTATGCTAACGGATGGTGCAGCTGCGTTGAAGGACTAAACATGACTTTAGTATGAATAAATGAATGCACGAATAAATACAGGAATACATTTTTAAAAAAAGCTTAAATAAATAAATAACTACAGGAATAAATAAATGCTTAAATAAATGTATGAATAAATAAATACAGAAATATAAGTTATACCTCAACAGGATGTCATTAAATAAATCTATTTCTGTATTTCTTCATTTATTTATTTCTGTATTTCTGTGTCGTTATTTGCAAATGATCTGAACCTCTGTCTAAAGCGTGATTGGTCACAGCAGTGTGATCGTATGTTGTGCTCTTCTACTTCTACCTGGACGTACTGTTGTTGAGTCACAAAATGTAATTTTAGGATGTTCTATGGAGGACAAAAAATGACTTAAGTATAAAAAAATGCAAATTAAATAAATAAATGCAGGAATATATAAATATAAGTTATACATTAACAGGACATCATTAAACAAATCTCGTTCTACGGTTTTGTATTTCTTCATTTATTTATGTCTGTATTTTTGTGTCGTTATATGCAAATGAGCTGGATTGGTCAAGTAGCGGAGCAAGACAGAAGCAAGCGATCACAGATTTGATGCTCACACAACTAACTTCTCGCCTGAAAACAACCTAAAATGACATTGTGTGACTCAACAACAGTAGTATTCAGAGAATGTCAACTTTCATTTGTGAGTTTTTCTCATCACGTACAGAGAAGATTGCATATTGAGAAACGGCCGCTGTAGACATCTTAACGCTGATGGGCCAAAACTCAAAGACGTTGTATTGTGAAGATGATAACGTCATCTTTTCTCCGCGTCTCACAGTCCAAGCTCAGGAACGCTGGCGCGGTCGCGCGGCTCCAAAAAGGAGGACAAACACGCGTCCGGCTTGATGCTGCGCCGGACGCCGGACGGGGGATTGATGATCAGGACTGTCCGGCCTAAGTCCGGACATCTGGTCACCATAGGTAGACCTGCCGGCATCAGCTGAGCTTGCCAACTACAACAGTATGTGCAGGCAGAAGTAGAAGAGCACAACATAGCAGGTGCGATCGCACTGCTGTGACCAATCACGCTCTAGACAGAGGTTCAGACCGCCCCAGATCATTTGCATATAAGGACACAGAAATACAGAAATAAATAAATGAAGAAATATGTGTGGACACATAAATACAGACATAAACAAATGAAGAAATACAGAAATGTAGAAATAGATTTATTCAATGATGTCCTGTTTAGGTATAACTTATTTGTATATATTCCTGTATTTATATGTTTATTTAAGCATTTATTTATTCCTTTATGATGTTAATCACAGAAAGATCCTCATACCCGTGATGTGGACTATACGGCCTGGGTCTTATACGGTACAGTTATGCTCATAAGTATATATTCATTCCTGTTCCTGCAGTACAGTCAAACGAATGACGGAGAAAAGACAGACAGAAGCAGCGAGAGCACTTCTTTACATCTGAGTGTTATCCTCCACCTTAATAATTCATCTCTATCTATTTAAAAAAACATGGATTCATTCAAGTTTCTCACCAGCACTACATTTTACTATTACATGTGAACGCATCACACAGTTGTAATTTACCATATCCATACGGATCACAGAGCGACGATTGTGTCCGTTACACGATGAACACGAAATAATAAGAAGAAGAAAAAGGTTTTGTCACATGTGTTCAGATAAATGTGGTCCATAAACATAAATATTATTTTTCCCCCTCAGGCTGAAGCTGCCCGCTCCCTCCACCAACAACCTCAGCTCCTCTAATGATGCCTATGACTTTAAGATCAACGGAGGCACAAAAAAAAACCTCCACCAACTTCCTGTAGGGATCTATGGAAGCCCATTTCGCCACATAAAAAAAAGTCAACAAAAAAAAAAAAAGTCAAATTTTTTTTTTGGTCTTAATTATTTTTTTTCATCCTAATTCTTTTTTTAAATTTATTTATTTATTTATTTATTTTTTGGTCCTAAATTTTTTGTGTGTGGCGGGAATGGGCTTCCATACATTGCTGACTCTTGGAGCAGCATTATTATTTCTGAGCCAGTTGAGTTTTGGAAGTAAACACTTATTTGGGGACCACATCTCCAGAGTTTGGTATCAAATGTCCAGAGTTGAGGAGACAAAGACATCGGGTGTCATATTGAAGTGTTAGCAAGTGAAGTAGAATTGCAATATCAGCATCTGATGAGTCAACCCTAAAAACATGTCCTGGCTCAGTTAACCAATATGTTAAAAGACGTCTTCATAGCACAATGATTGCCGTTTCTATCTACATTTTCCCACCGATTCCAATCTTCCTCTTTTTATTTGATTCATCCGATTAACCATGAAAGCCGAGCAATCAAGAAAGAGTCCTGAGATTTATTTAAAAGCCTGATTCGAGGAGCAAGAAAAGGAGACGGACCACAGAGCCCCTTATTCCAGTCTCACCAGGAAGAACCTTGCTGTATATCTCAGGTTTCCTTATTTTGCAGTGTGATTTCGCGAGCAAGTTGTGTGTAGCTAATGTGTTGAAAGAGCCGGGTCGGGCTCTGTGCCATCCAGTCGGCCACCAGCTACAGGGAAGAGGGCTTTGGTTCTCATGTAAACCTTAACCTGGCCACGGAAGGATCAATCTGTACTCCTGTACAGTGCTGCAGTACTGCGCACAGGAGAACGCGCATGACATCATTATATTTTTGCTTGGAGCATCAGGTCTGCTGTCTAGTTGCCTTTTGACTTCCAGAGAAACTGTAACCTGAAATCTTCATAGACATGAGCTTGTATTTTTTAGATAGATAATACAGCGCCCACCTTTAGGTCCTTAGTATGTCATGGTGAGCTTCAATGGTGCATTTTCCCAACTGGCAAATTGTAAACCCGGGGCTTTTGAGGCCCTTTGAGGTCCAGGGCCCGAACTATCTGGATCGCACAGACCTCCATGGTGCAGTTATCATCTTTGGCCAACAGGTGGTAGTCTAGGTCTTCATTTAGAAAGTGTCTCAAGCGGTAAACGTACCAAGCCCATATGGTGTCCTCCAGGCTTCCATTTGTTACCACAATAGAGCTTGTCAGAGTGATTAAAAACAACTTCAAGACGTAAAGACGTATACTACAGGTACTCGACTGCTACGGCACCGAAACTGGTTGCGTAATCATTATAACAATGTTTTTTTCTTCATTACATGTGCAACACTTTGTACTCTTCCCCTCACCTGACTGCTTAAAGAAATGAGACACACACACACGCACACACACACACACACACACACACACACACAAAGGGTTGAATGTTTATTAAAATGTGTTTTTTGGGGGGGGTTCTGGTAGACGACTCAGCTGCCAGAATTGTTTTGGAGGCTGGGCCTGTAAAGAAACATACTAGTACTTAAACTAGCTGGATTATCTCTACAGAATGTGCTCACTGTTGTTTATTCTTTGTCAAAATGATGATTTTAGGGAATAAACTGTTGATTGGCATGAGGGTGGTGTAGTTGTGGTGTTGTAGGTAATGGTGTTGTCAGGTGAGGGGAAGAGTTAGCTGGACTGTAGCGGGGGTGAGCTCGTTGTCAGTGGCTGTATGAGGCAGCCCGTGGTCCTCTGCATGACAAGATGAGCTGGCTATCATAAGAATATGAACATAAGAACAATGCATTTGGGATATTAGTGCAGAAAGGTGTGCAGGTGGAGGTATCTGATTAATTGTCCATCAAAGTGACGGCCAGTGGAAAAAGCTGTTCTTCCTCGGAGCTACATGAGTGTGGAGAGCAGAATGCTGCGATGGTCTCCAGAGGCTTCGGGTGAATTATTTGCTTTGAAGAATGAAGTCTATTGCGTTGAACTCTGACCGTTCCCAGCGCTTTCTTGAAACATCTTTGGGACATCAATAGTTACTAATTACAGAATAGACAAACTGTCCGAGCAGGAGTTTAGCCTGAGCTTCTGCTCTCCAACACAAACTCAACACACAGTAGACAGAAGTACAGTGGAGTCGTGTTAATTTAGCACATGACAAACATCTCAAACGTTGCAGCAGAGGCAAGACTTTATGTATAAGACTAAAATGTTAGAGTCGAATGTTTTGAACCACTCCAATCCCGCCTGGGACGGTGTTATTATTTTGTGTGGATGGATTATTGTGTGCTTGTGGCGCCAGAAATCAATCCCCAAATCACCTAACCCCCCTTAGACCCAGAGCAGGATCGTTAAGTGATGATGACAATTCACAAATCACAATAATTATTATTGTCATGGTCTCTACTGGGCCTCTCCCCCCTCCTTGTAGCCTGTTTTCACTTCATTGTGTCCCCCTGTTAGTCGTGTGTGTGTGTGTGTGTGTGTGTCTGCCTGGGCGTGGCCTTCCCTTCCCCTCCTGCTGCAAATTAACCGACACACATGCAACCCATTCGCTCATCGAGCCTCACAGTTTGTAGTTCAGCTTGTGTGTACTGCGCAAAACTGTTGACTCGCTGTTGGACCTCTGAACCATCTGTGGGCGGAAAGAGCTCAAACCATTCAGTGTCTGTTCAATAAAATGCTACAAAGACGTTTGAAAGAACTTGTAGTATTTAGGATGTTTGGTGTATCCTGTCTGACGCTGAGCAAAATAGTTCTAAAGTCACTGTCAGAAATAAGACGGGGGAAAAGTCAAAGTAAGTCCAAGCCTGAGCAGGCGGTTGCCAAAAATATTTCCTCCAATAAACAAATGTATGTGGCACAAAGACAGAGGGTCGAAAATGAGTAGGAATGGATAAAAATGGGGTTTTCAGCCGACAACAGTTGGAAACGTGCTTGATGCGCAGAGAGGTAGGCGAAGTAGAAAAACATCAAATAATTGATAAACCGTCTTTAGCTGACTGGGAAGCATAAAGTATGTAGGGAGAGGAAGCGGAACCAAGGGAAGGAAAGAGATTAAGACACAAATAAGACAGGAACAGGAAACAGTTAAATATACAGCGAAACTGTGTCTTTTTGTTTTTGCTGGAGGATCGGGAGTGGATCGTGATCTGGACTCCACTGGCACAGTCGACACTACACCCCGCAGGCACGTCAACGTCCACATCTACGAGCCCGTCAACGAACACTGACGACACCAGGAACCTGGACGATCGGAACGCGAGACAAAGACGACAATACGACAAAGAAAGAAGGAGTGAACAAGAGGAAGAAGCAATGACTCACGTGGAGAGTGCAAAGGGAAACTCAGAATCCCGGAGAACTTTCACATCCTTTTTCCATGAGTACAGATGACAGAAACATGATGGCAAATGAGAAAAACATGCTCAAACATGATCATGGTATGATATTGGTATCATTCCCAAGCCGTAATCAGCCTGCAGTGTGTTAAATATGACCGTGGTGATGCCTAAAACAGGCCCTATAACCATGCATGGACAGCCCGGATTGAACTTCACATCCAAAAGCCAAAAGGAGTTGTGTGACATGAAAGGCTGCAGGCCTCAAAACCATACTGCAGCATGCTGAGCACGCTGAGGAGCAGTTCAAGAACCAGGAAAGATTAAGTTTCGTCAACTCGGGGATGGCAAGCTGACAATGCATCGGGAGGAGGAGACGAGAGGCAAAAGGCGGCGGCGAAAAAAAGACAGAGGAAGCGACAGCAGGAGCCGTGGAGGCAGAGACAACGGCACACGCACTCAACCCGAAGGCTTCGCGTGCCACCGATGTGGCCGACCCGAACTGCCCACCATCGCCGTGGAACAAAGACAAGACTGCTGCGAGGTCTCGACATCAGCTGTCAGACTGAGGGGAGGAGCAGGTGGCGGGCAGGCGGGGCCCCAGAGAGGGGCCGACCGACGCACACACATCTCAACCAGAGCAGTGTTGCAATGTGACGATGACACACCTGAAGATTTTAGAAAGTTACCATGAGTCATTTTAACTAAAAGAAATTAATTTAAGTTAAAAAAAAAGACAATTTTTGGTCGACTCAGGTGCCACGTAACATTAGATAACATCACAGCAAAGCTCTCCTTCCTGCTGTCTGATCACTGCCCTGTGAATCTATGAGGTGAAGATTGGATGTGAGTAAGTAGTCATCCTCATATCGGGCACTGGTGACCTGGTGACGCGCAGACAATAATCATACAAACAAATGGTGAAATATGACCCAGCAGGTCTTTGGTATCATCTGTAAGCAACACAGCAGCACTATACTTCTCTGTGATTTTGCCTCACGACCTTCACCGCATGCACAATGTCACATGCCGGCTGGGTCTCTCCATTGCACAACACGTTGCGTCACGTGGATCTGAGGAACAATTTTAAGGAACTATGCTTTTAAGAAGGTAGAGTGGTAGAGAAGTTATGTGTCATGGGTAATTATTGGACATAAAATACTGCTGCTGCCTCTGTTGAGATAAATTCACACATGCCGTTTGACATTAGCCCCACCAATGGAGTGCAAGGGCGTGTCTAAGGGCGGGGTTTGGCTACACAGGCAGACTACACTAGCTGACTCCAGTCCCACGCAGGAAGATCCTTGAACACTGTACAGTGAACAGGGTGAGAATATCAACAGGAAAGAGAAGCACTCAACTTATATCTGACCAAAACACACGCACACACACACACACACACACACACCATGGTTGGACTGGTGAGGGGTACGACGCCTCTGATTTGATTCCGTTCATGCGTGGGGCAAGATCCACTCAAGCAAGAGGGCATTGATGGTATTACACGTGGTTTTATTGAAGGCTGGTGCAATAATCAAATGTGATGACTGACCGGTGCTGTTGATGACATCATGATTTGCAGTCCGACAGAAGAAAAGTGAAGATTGTTCTACTTAAGTTTTTGACTGGAAATGGTCAAAAGGCCCTAAAGTTTCTTATCTGGAATAACAGCAGAGGGCACAACCCTTTCTTCCAAGAGAATAATAATTCAAGCCGTGCCTCGAACACAAACTAAGGAACAAATGATGAGCTTCTTAGAAACAACGTCATTCTATAAAGATAGTGGATCATCATAAACTCATCAGAAAGAGAGGCGCCCCTCTCTTCCATGATTCATGGTGAACATCACCATTCCCGATCTTCAACATACACTTCATGTATTACTGCACATAATTAATGTATGACACACCTGCATACACTTATTTATAGAAATGGCTCCTATCTGGTATTGTTCAACAAATACCTTTCAAGCCTTATTTGAAAAGATGGGATATTGATGATCATTAAACTTCTTTTTGAGGGTTCAATTGCAGAAAGCATTTCCCCCTTTTTGGATTCGCTCCATGTCCATTAGATTTGGTTTGACATAAGTGTTCCTGTCATAAATTATTCGTCCTGATCATGAGTAGTGTTTTAGTGCCTTGCCATAACCAAAAGCCAGGCACTAATATATTATTCACTTCATAATTGACATTCAGGAGAATGTTGTGTGTGTCGTCTTTTGATGTTGTCTTAAATGAAATATATGGCAATATATGCTATATATGTCTGTCTACAACGTATTATATAAATACATATTATTTATATTATTTTGTTTTTTTATCAGCAAACATGTAAACAGACGACAAAAACTAGTTAAGATGAATCGCTCAAATAATTAAATCGACAGGTCCTATCACTCTGTGTGATTTGGCACACTTCTGATATTTCCGACAGTCTCCTGAAGGCAACACGTCGTCGCCACCCATCCACACTCATCTGCGGGCGAACTGGTTCGGTCGGTTGCAGCGCTGCTTTGCAGACATACTAACCCCATAAATGCGCTTTGAGCTCTGAATAAGACCCAGCGACCGAGACGGGGAAGGTGAGTGAGACCGGATAGCGGGACGGAAGCTGCGGGAGGTCATTCCAGGGAGGGCGCGGCTGCGTTAGACAGAGACCGAGAACCCGGCGTGACTCGCACCGAGACGCCGTTTGGCCGAACATCCATATGGCTGCTGCTGTGCAACAGAGAAGAGCGAGAGTTGCTCCGACATGTTCGCTGAAAACTACTCTGCTCCCGAGGCATTCACCAACAAGTTGAATCGTGTCAGGGGGAAAGAACAAAAGAACTAAAAAAACATAAAAAATTAAGCAGCCCGGGCGTTTTTTGTGTCACGTTTGTTGTGCTTTATTTTATTTTTTTTACGAGCCTGACGTAACGACAGGGTGAGCGACGACATATCTCTTCAACACTCAACAGGAGCTTTAAAACCAAAGACGACGAAGTTTAGTTGAATGTGATTTGAGCTCGTTTTTAAATGCACGCGCTGGTCTTTCTTCTCTCCGTCCCGTGCGGCGCGCGCTCGGTAGGAGGACCGTTTTTTTTTGTTGTTCTTTTTTTTTTTTTTACTCTGTGCACGCGGGCCACACCTCTTCGCTCTATTCATCCCAGGAATTCAATAACGCATACCATCAGTATACATCATATATACACATATTAGTCTATACATATATATATTCACATGTATATATGTATTTATATATTTATTTTCATACGCGTTTGCCATTACAGACACGACAGTTAAAGGCAGCAGAATGTCCTCCGTGCTTTTGTTACGTTCAGGTCTGTCGGACATACCGTGAGGCCTCACAGGGAGGAGACGCCTCTGCTCAGGGCTGAGTCCTGTGAGGCTTTCATGTGCTGTCGGGAGCAAATAGTACTGGCTGGATGGGTCCTGCTAATGCACAGGCTTAAGTCAGGCACACTATTTACATTGGACCCCACCACTGAGCCGGAGGGGACACGCGGGTTAGTCCCAACTGACATTACACTAGAGATCAGTCTGTAATTGTTATCCTTTGAATATGTCAAAATGACATATTACATGTCTACCCCAGTAATATTAATTAATGTATATTAGTTAAGCTGCTGTGTGCATGACCATTAAATAATGGAATGTTTAGTGGAATTAAAATATGTAATGGATCTGTTAAACGTTTAACTACACTTAACTACTCTTATCATGCGACACAAAGCCCCCGCCCGGCCCCAAGGATACTAGTTAGTTTTTTAAAACTGCTTATTAATTGTTTTGTATGCACATTATATGCATAATTTTGTCCTATCGTTTACCTTTTCATATAGTATCTTATTTAATTCCAGGCTACAATTTGTCTTTAGTCTGAATCCGATGTTCTTTACAGCACAGTATAGTTTAATAAATATTATTGGTGACCCTTTTAATTTGTTGATGCTAAATTAGGATCCGGCAGTCCTCAGAATAGACGGGCAGCTGCTGAGCTGCAGACAGGTGCAGAGTGAGTGAGCGCTCACGGCCAGACCAGACTAATGAGAAGGAATAGTCCTTTTTCTAATGTCTGCTAGCCCGTTGAAGAACTCACTGATCAGCATGCCGTGTGATGGAGTAACAATTAAAAAGCAACAAACCACAGCTGTACTATCAATGTGACATTAACAATAGAACACCAAGCTATTTTTAGGCCCTTTCCTCAATAATGTCATTCCCAAACTAAAAAGGGTGTATCTCTGCAACCTCTAGGGCTGTTTGAATAATTTGGGTGTTATAATAAAAGGTACACACGTTAGATTTTGTTCGGATGTGGAAATATCTCAACAATGCTACTGTTTAATAATCTCAGTGATTTGTAGCTTTACGTGGCTGCAAACCCCAAATATTTAGTTTTTGTTCCTAAAAAGTCAAATACAACATTCGCAGCTGTATGAATGACACAATTAACTAAAAAAGCAATAGTCTGTGTTTGAAATGATCCCATTTAGAGTTAGAGCTTTGCCAGTTATCTAGACAGAATAAGAGGAAACAAGACTCATTTGGCCTACTGCACTAGATAAATTAAACTATTTCCTGCACACAAAAAAATACCACCATGAACTAAATGAAAGGAGTGGAGCAGCAATGAAAAGATGAGGAGTTCAGGGTCCTTGGAGGCCGGGCTTCCACGGGTTACCCCACCACATATCTGGAGGGTTGCGTGTGAACGTTTGAACACGGTGGTTTATCGGCCACCTGTCGTAGTAGAGGTGGAGCGTCTGAGAAATGCGGAGCAATATGGATTTTCCCTCTTCTATTTTATGTAGTTTATGAGTATAATCTAAAAAAACAAAAACAATACTTGACTTAAATTTCAGATCAAACACTAATCCACAGCAAGTCTTGACGATATAATATGTTTATAAATGTTACAAAACTCAGTACACTTTTCGTAAAAAAAAAAACATGAATGTGCAGTTGTTAGACACTGTTTTCCCACAATGCAATGCAGGCAATGGAGGAACTGCACACAGCTGCAAAACATTTAAACACCAGCATCCAGGGAAACCGCTATAAAACCTTTATAAATGTCCCAGAATAGCTGTGAGCTACATTGATTTCATGTAATCAAACTGCAAACAGTACAGCACGATACTGTGTATTCATACTATAGACAGTAAGTATGTATTGGGGCAGGCCCTTGAGGCTAAACACTCCACCATGTACTATTAGTGACAGATCTAACGGCAGTGTTACATGCAGAGCTGACCATGCGTGTCGCTAGGGTGGTGCTAAGCGACGTTACTAACAGCATGGCCAGCTTAGTCGACACTGGCATCTAAACATCTAAAATGGTATTTTGAAACCCATTTTGCCTGGAGTGTGTTCTCCTGCAGCGTGTCAAAACTCTGACTAAACAGCGAGTTAACCCACAGTCAATGAAGACAGAGTCGTAGTAAGTTTCAACAATTAACGGCCACTCTTTTCCTTTCAATCCTGCTGGTGAAAACTGCAAACAAAGACAATGCAAACATTCAGTCTGCATTCTTAAACATTGCATTTCACCGAGTAGTAGATATGAATATAGAGTACATTGCGTATTTGTACATTATAGCACCCACGGCATTGCCTCTAAAATGCTTCCTCGTGGATGTGAGCAGATTGCTCCCCCACTGGAAGTGATTAAACCGGAAGTAATGTCATAACATGGCACGAACAGGAAAATCATATTGCTAATAAGTATGTCTTGAAATGAACAACCATTAATTAAACAAAAACTGAAAATGCCGTAAAGGCAACACAACAACATATATATACAACATATAGCCTTTTCCATATCCGGGAAATCTGTTACACCACTTCTGTACATTTTTTATAAAAGTTTGACAGAAACTCACGGACAGCAAAATGCATAATTCTCTTGCTCTACCATCCCAGCACAGATTTGATGCATGTAATGCTCATGTTTTTGAAGTTACACTATTGGTTGGTCGGGTTGGAGGTTTCCCCCAGTGAACCGTTGTTGCCACTCTACAATAATCGCAATGTTTGGTGTCATTGTGTTTTTCTGTATGAATTAACCCGCTGAAAACTGTAGAACCAATTTTGTCTCCAGACCTTCTTTTCCCTGTGTTTGAGTCGTTGTAGGAACCCTAAATTAATTCCAATACTTGTGTTTATTGTATGTATTTGTTCAGCAAAGTCTTGGTAAAAAAATGTACATCTGCAAAAAAAAAAATCATCCAGCATGATATGAGCCAGATTCCCCAAAAATGCCTCCTGGAGCGGTCAATAAGACACCTTTTTGGAATTATTAGGACCTAAAGAATCAGAATCTGCAACAAAAACCACAATGAAACAAAGTCTTGGCCTGTTACGAAGGAGTTGCAGTCAAAAAACTGTGTCGTTCGGTTCAAAAATAGAAAAATGACGTATTTTATGCCAAAAGATTGTCTGAATGGGGCTTGCTGGGACTTATAATTGGCGTGGGAGGATTTTCGTGCACGGTTTCCTTAAGAAGAACATTGGAAGTGAGCAAAGTCCCTCCCGTGTTCCATAAGACTAACATTCGAGGCTGTAGGCATGTTCACAGAGGATGATTTATATGCTGGGCAGATTGTAAAACCCTTTGACGCTAATTGGTGATTTGTGGTACTGGTGCTAAACAAGTAAATTGGATGGAAAATGTTTTTTTAAAAAAGGACAATTTTACTGTTGAATGTATTCAATTAAAGCAGGTTCTGAGTCATAGTAGGTATTTAGACATGTAGCCTTCCACTCTAGAATAGTTTTAGCTGAGTAACACTAATAGTTCATAAACTACTCCATTGCTGTTAAAGTGACCGATTGACTGGCTGTCATTTCGAAGCTCGACCGGTCCAGACTAAAATCTCTCAACAACATTCGATGGTGACTTTGGTGATCCCCTGAGTTGTCCTTTACTGCCACCTTAGAGTTGACGTTTCAAGGAATTTGTTCAGCTCAAAATCACAAATGATTAAATTGGCTCCTCTGATGGCTTCACCAGCTGAACAGCATGCGGCATCCTCTGTTATTAGATCCATAACAAAGCTTTCAATGGGGGGAAACTTGGATAATATAATACAAGCATTACATGTAGTAGAAATGTGACTTTTTCTAATATAGTAGAAGTGGATAAAATCACAATCCACATTCTTGTTTTTATTTTAATTTTATTGCTGTGAAATGAAGCACAGGAGGAATTATGAGAACTTTAAGTTGATCCTCTGCATTTTATCAGGTCCGCAAGTTTTTTTCAAATATTATATGACCTCGTACCTGCGAAAAAATTGCAAAATTCCCATCCGTTTTAAGATGTACTTTGTGTTGAGTGGTAAGTAGCCGTGATGTAATCTCCTCTATGTCTTGTCTGCAGATGATGTGGAGCATTGGGATCCTGCTGGCCACTGCTCTCAGTGTGGGTGAGGATCATCTCATTTCTCTCCTGCTGTCTGTGAAAAGGCGTGATCTCAGTCTAACATCTCAGATTAGCAGTCGGATTAGCAGTCGGATTTACTGTTCAAACCTAGTTACAAGGTCTTGCTCTGTCTCTCTTTCACACGCATTAAATTTACTTTAAAAGGAACAGTTACAAATCAAAGTTTTACTAGATTATGTGTCCCTCTGTTTCCTTGTTGTCAGTTCTCCCTCGTAGCTCTGCTGGTGTCTCTGTCTTACTGGAGAGCGTTTATGCTTTGGTTCCTTTACCAGTTTATCCGTTGTGTTCACAATAGTTATGTGGAACAAACTAAGCATAAATAAGAACAAATGTAATCGCGACAGTAGGTCTGATACCGCCGCTGGACAAGCCGCTCACTAACGGCTTCAATAACAGCTGCTTCCTCCTCATGTAGCAGGAGTAGAGTTATAAAATGCAGAATTTAACTGCACAACAGCTGCTAGAATATACAACAAGGTCAGCAATGGCTGTAACCAGCTCTCCATGTTGAAATAACCTGGTAGTCGATAAATAATCAAGGCTGTTTGTTTTCTTTCAGAAAAGGGTCATGTGATAAGGACGTGACGAATCAGTGAAGGACACTAAAACCCAATCAAGTAGTGAATGCGGCCATCTACTCCATCATTTACGTTGCCCTAAAACTCCAGAGTAGTGCGGACGCTCAGTGTAAAAGTAGCAAAGGATATGCGTTTTAAAATGTAAATGTAGTCGTGTGGATGCAGCCTAATGTTGCGAGGAAGTGCATCCCTAAATGTTACGGATGTTCAATGTTTTCCTAGTCTCATTTTTCAAAACGATGTTTGGTTTCAGAGTCCTATATTGTCCACGACATCCATGAGCGTTTGGAACACGGTCGGCAGCTGAAGATCTACCTGCCAAAGAGTGCGGAGAAGCTGGAGTTTATACCAGCTAACGATCCTGGCAATACCTTTATATATTGGGTAAAGAGCAAAATAAGGTGAGAAAAAAATGGGATACCCCCGTGTTCTGGTTGAGGACATAGTGGTCATGGAGGGAATCTGTGAGGTTGCTTCCAGTGTTGCAGTTGATTTCTATGTGGCTGTTTCTTTCTGTCCTACAGTACGACTAAAGGCAGGGTGTCGGGTACAGGCAGCGACCGCCGCTGGTACATTGACAAGGTAACCAAAGTCTATTTGTTTAAAGTCTGAATTAATTAAATCTAAAGTCTACGTTTTAAGCAATGAATGACTGTCATGTCACCTCGTAGATTTGTCTTTAACTAGTAGGGGTGAAGGAAAATAATCGATACAGCATCCTCCTCTCTTGCCTCAGTCACACCGATCCTCAAAAAACCTCAACAACTACCGACCCATCTCCAATCTCTCTTTTCTGTCTAAAATACTTGAACGCACCGTTGCCAACAAACTCAAAACCCACCAGGACTCCAACCGACTGTATGAACCATTTCAATCCGGATTGAGATTGCATCACAGCACAGAAACCGAGCCCTATATATATATATATATATATATATATATATATATATATATATATATATATATATATATATATATATATATATATATATATATATATATATATTGTTTACTGGCACAGCCCTCTCCTGGTTCAAGTCATACCTCTCCGATCGCCAACAGTTCATGATCATCAATGAATCATAGTCTGACACAGCCCCAGTCCCTCAAGGTGTCCCCCAAGGTTCAGTACTCGGCCCCCTCCGCTTCATTCTCAACTTGTTCCCCCTTGGTAATATCAAACGCCACCACGGTCTCCATTTCCACTGCTATGCCGACGACAAACAGCTCTACATCTCCACCAAATAAATCATATCCACCACCTACTCCACCATCAGCGACTGCCTCACAGATATAAAGACCTGGATGCAAGCTAACTTCCTTAAACTCAACAAACGCAACAAATTTGAAATCCTCATCATCGACCCCCGAATCTCTAAACAAAACTAAAGTGATGGCACCATTTTTGACCACTTTGATTCAACCCTCTCTTTCACAAGAAATGCAGCACATCACAAAAAATGGCTTCTTTCATCTAAAAGACATTGCACGTCTGCGCGGAAGCGTTCTTTTAGTGTGTACTCAAATGTGTCCTGGGCCACACTGAAAGACATTCCTACTTCACTGACGTACGTACTAATTAGCGCGCCAACGCTGAGTTGTTAAAGTGCGACAATAGGCAACAATAAGAAGAATTAAAAAAGTCACACAAAGCTTTATGTGTGACCAGACATTCTCCATTGTGTGTTGATGCGCTCTGTGTGTGTCTTTCTGCCAGGTGACCTTTGAGGACCAGGGGACGTACACCCAGAAAGACTTCTGGAATAAAGAACTCTCTGCCGTCAAAGTAGCCGTCACACGTGAGTTAGCGAAGCGTTATTCGGTTGCTCTAACATCTCTTTCTTTGTGGATCCGGCTTCAAAGTGAACGGAAGTAACATTTTCTAAACGCCACACCAAGGAGGTCGTATTGGTAAATGCCTGAGTGGATTCTTTTGAGCAAGGATGTTTATCAAAGTTGACGTCTTCAACGTTTCATTTATAGGAGTTGGAGGGTTATTTCTTCTTTCACATTTCTTGCTTGCATACCATATCTATGCAAGTTTGACAGAGCTCACATATGTTATTTCCTTTTCTCCTCTGTCTCCAAAAGCTGAGCTCATTTTAATTTCACTCAAACAACAAAGCACATGACACTTACATTCTTAGACAATGATACATGGAAGGCCCCATCAGCAATCACCCGTAGCTTTTAAATACACATCTTAGACATCTTTTTCGCGGTACGAGCACCCCAAACCATGTTCAATTTACATCTATTGTATCTGGGTGGAGGCAGACATCTTTGGTAACTAAACAGCCAGGTAAAGAAACCTAAGACTGTCTGTGTGGTTTGGTACCAAATCTGGCATTATGTAAAAATAATTGTGCTAATATTTGTTTTTTTTATTCTTTTCTGTTCCAGGCAGACACAACTATGTCAAGTGTGTAGCAGGAGACAGTCTTTACATCCAGCTGGAGGGCATTGACCTGAGGGACGCCACCCTCTTCTTCACTGGGGAGGGTGCTAATGTTACACTGGTGAGACGGATGGGTGTGGGTGTGGATGTAAATGGGTGAAGAAATTAGTTGTGATTCAGAATGGAAATGCCGAGTTGTTGCTCTGACAGGAGTTTGTGTCCCTCAGGTCCGCGACGGTGCTCGGGTGTCCCAGGACGTGCCGGACTATTGGGACCGGGTTCAGACCCACTCCATGAAAATCGAGATCAGGAATGTGAACTTCAGCGATGTGGGACATTACACTCTAAGTGACCGGAGAGACCGGGTGGTGTCTATCACCAGGATGGACCTGACAGGTGGGTCCCCATATACTGTAAATTCTCATATGCAGAGGCTACCCATCCTTTATGTAAAGCAGGCTTATATGACAGACGGGCCTTTATTTAGTGGACGAAATCCATTCAGTTCTTTACAAAGCTTTGGTCTTGAAACACTGGTAGGACTGTCATGTGGAAGACTCGGTGACATGCCAAGCACCCTATGGCACTTTAAGTGTAGCTATGGCTAAATCTGATTCTACTGTCCATATATTCAACAGTTATATAGTTATTAGCTAACTATTCAAATCGTGGATACAAAAAAAAGTAAAAATTTAAATCAATGTCAATAAAAGTTTGCCAGTAACTGAATGGGGAACAGAATGTTCAGGTTGTTAGCTGAAGGTTCAACTGGCCACCCGGTGCCGGTACCATGAATAGCATCGAGGTTGCTGAAGTGAGACGAGAATAGCCAGAATGACTAACCGTCAATGAAAGCAACGGCAGGTGACTAAAGTGGGAGGAGAACCGTCACAATGAAGCGGTGGCGGGCCTTGGTTTTGGTCACTAAGCAAGCTTGTTAGTTTAAAATAGATATAACTTTTAATTTTAAAAAAAAATCATAAAATAGCTCATAGCTTTGTAATTCTGTTTAGGCCAGCAGAGGAGGCTTAGCGGGCCCTGACGGCCCGCCACTGCAATGAAGAGTTAACAACTAAACAGGTTGTCTGGCAACCCATTGCTGGTGCTGAATTGTGGGGGGAAAAGCAGAATATGTACCGTCACTCGTGGGAAGAGGAGAGTGGTTGTGATCTAGAAGAAATGGAGAGAAGATCAGACCATTATTTTCATTGTGTTGTCTTAACTTAATGCCAACAATGTCCTACGCAAACACACACACAATCACACACAATGTAAGGCCTTTTTTTTTTACCTCTTCTGCAGACCGTCGTGAAGACACTGATGGAAACCCTCTCATGGCTCTGCTCTTGCTGCTGGGCATCCCTGCTGGGATTTGCTGCTGCTGCCGGAAAAAGATTTTCAAGAAGAAAGCTGCCGCCGGTGCAACGTTCCAGGTACTAACATTAGTCCCAGACAAATGTGACTCTGTGTGTGTGTATTAGAACGATTTCAGCTTCTCGAATGTGAGGCTCTTCTGCTGTTATTTAATCAAAAAAAATGTTGACACAATGATTTTCCTCATTCCCTCTCCCTCTCCTTCTTCCTCGTCCTCTGGCTCCAGTCCAGCCCAGATGTAGTCCATCCTCCTCCCAGTGGTCCTGTTGGACCGTCTCCTCCTTACAACACTCCAGGACAACCAGGAGTGGTGAGATATTCTACTACACTTCCACTTTTGTTCTGTATTCACAGATGTTCTACTTCACAAACATGTCCTTTACATTTAATTCAATACCACTTTATTAGTCCACAAAGGTTATGAGTCACTCCGTACTCCACTGCGTGACAGATTGTGTGTGTTTGGCGTTGGTAATTCCTATATCTCTGAATGAATCTGATGTGGATTTCCTAACGTTTTTTTTTCTGTTTGCAGGCGTACTACCACAGCCCCGACCCTAACATGGTACATAAGGCAGTACACAATACACATTTCTTACATAACTATCACAGAGTAGACTATTTACACAATCATTATGCGACGTATTGATTGTGTAATGCTGATCCAAACGAGTGTCTTTTTCCTTCTTGTGTACACGTCTGTGTGTGTGTGTGTGTGTGTGTGTGTGTGTGTGTGTGTGTGTGTGTGTGTATTCTTATCTAGGGTCCCTCGTTTCATCCTCCCCCTGCAACCGGCGGCCCGGGACAGTGGACCGGCCCCCCGCCCGCTTCGGTTAGTATCACACTCAGCGTGGATACACTTGAACAAACCTGCATAAAGTTCTCCAACAGCAGGGGACTATTATTTTGATTTCCCTGCTTTCTCCCTCACCATTTAACTCTTGTCTCTGTCTGCAGGGTTACAACCCAGGCTACCCACCCCAGAACCCGACCTACCCTCCTGGCGGTCCAGCTATGTACCCCCCCGCCCAGCCCCCACAATGGAACGGTCCACCGGCAGGCCACTACCCCATCGGGCCCGCAGCTCCAATGGTACAGCCCGTCTCTTTGACTGACTGAAGTCCGAAAAGGAATGCTGCTCGTTCCACTAGTTTGACTTTGTTTGAGCCTTTGACCTGTTGGAGTTGACACATAAAATTACACTTATTGACTTGACACTGAATCAATATAATCTGTTATTTTCAGCTGGAAGTCGTACGCGCTAAATTACATCTTTTTCTGATCCACAGTTCCATTGTACATAATTAGTGCAGTGGTCCTATTGGCACAGGTCCTCATTGCTCAGTTTGTTTCTCTAGATTTATGAATTTGGGCACAGATGTGCAAATAAGATAAAAATGTGTGTGTGTGTGTTGCATAGGGCTATGGTGCAGCTCCTGTCATGTACAGCTCGCCAGCACCAGCAGCCGCCGGTGAACCTGTTCAAGAGGTTAAGATGGGGGGTATGGATTCCTCACCTGCCGACCACCTGCTGACTCCCAACCAACAGGTAGACACACACACACTGTATGAGAGAGGCCGTGAAATAAGAGTCTTCCTGCTTTATGGTGGAGTACCGCCGGGCCCTGTAATGATGTAGTGATTCCTCAGCGCCCTGTGTGTAACTTATCCATCCACCAGGGGGAGCACTTATCATATCTGATGTGGATGTGGATGTGGTAGTGTGCTTTTCATTGTATCCTTATCATATTAGCTACGCACCAAAAGATCAACGTTATATATACGAAATAAGGAAAGAAAAAAAAGTGTGTTGAGGTGAATGTGGTTCATAAACATGCATTTTATTTTTACCCCTCAGGCTGAAGCCGCGTCCCCAGCTGCGTCCCCTCCTGGGCCCCCACCCACCACCAACAACCTCAGCTCCTCTACTGATGCCTATGAGTTCAAGATCGACGGAGGCAAAAACTCCACCAACTTCCTGTAGAGATGCTCAATCCTGGACCCGCCCTTACCTCCCAAAACCCTCCTACTCTGTCTGCTCTACTCATGTACTCCTATACAGTAATGCACACAGTGCAATGCGCATGACATCGTCATTATATTTTACCTGGAGCAGTTGCCTTTTGACGCCCAAATAACCGTAACCTGGAATCTTCATAGACACAAATCTCTTGACAGCTTGTTTTTTTTAGATGGATAATACAGGGCCCACCTCAAAGCCCTTAGTATGTCATGGAGATGTTGAGCTTCAATGGTGCATTTTCCCCAACTGACAAATAGTAAACCCAGGTGCTTTTGAGGTCCAGCGGCCGGCAACCTGGATCGCATTGCCCTGCATTTGGAGTCCCATTTGGCACTACAGTTGGGTTCAGCTGGTGAATCCATGTGTGGCCTGGGCATCAGCAGAACTCTTAACTCATGACATCTGAAAATCTTATGAGAAGAGCTGTACGAAACAGACCACGATACAACAGCTACCTCATTTTTGAATTCTATGCCTCTTCTTAGGTCAAAACTCTTCAGTTTACATCGGCCATCGGTATGAATTTATGTGTCAAAGTCAATGCTACCGGAAGAAGCTCTTTGACTGCCTTTCAGGGTGGCCTCCTGCCTCCTTTACAGCAAAAACTACAAGACATATCACTCCTTTGTCTCAGCCATTAAATCACCAAACAGGGAGTAGCGGCATTCACGTGGAGTGAGCCCGTGTGTCAAAGCAGCGTAATGGTGAATGGGCCTGTATCGCGCTTTCCTAGTCTTCCGACCACTCAAAGCGCTTTCACACTACTTGTCATCATTCACCCATTCACACACTGATGGCAGAAGCTAAGGTTCCACCTGCCCATCAGGAGAAACTAGCATTCACACACCGTAGGCGCAGCTACGGGAGCAATCTGGGGTTAAGTATCTTGCCCAAGGACACATCGACATGGGCTATCAAAGCCGGAAATCGAACCGCCGATCCTCTGATTGAAGGAAGGCCCCGCTCACCACAGTGTCGCAGCGTTTAGTGCCGGTTATTCCCATTACTCCTGTCACAGACGTACGGACCAAGATCTGCCACTCCTCCCTCTGAATGTTCCCTTAAGACCACTGACAGGCGCTCATTGAACTGCGAGTAGCGTCACGAATGCCTTTCTTTACAGTATCGTCGTCTTTAACTTTGTTCTTCTGGAGGTGACTAGATTCACTTCTGACTACTGGAATAAGTCGATGTTCCTCGTGGTATGCAGGCGACGAGGGTTTTTTTTTGGAGTCGCAATTTAAACTGGGACTTTTTTTTTTTTTTTTTTACCGTTTTGTGTCCTAGATGTGATGTTCCTCACACTTTAGCAATGTTGAGATATATTGTGATTTACATTTTGTTGAAAATGTGATTTATGTATTTAGTTGTTTTTGTAAATGTAACCCATTGTATTCACTAATTGTATCTGTTGTTGGTGGTTCTGGGTTTTAATGCAGTTGGAGGCCACTTCTGTTGTACATCGGTTCCTCCAGTTCCATCCACCTCTGGATTGTATGCCAATGGACTGAGGCTCATACCTCTCCTTTTATACCTGAAATGATATAATAGACATATTGTATTTGGATGTGTAAACATTTTGTCCAACTGCGCATGAATTTCTGGAATTTCTTTTTCAACAAAATAATTCACCATTAAAATAATTTTACAGGAGACAGCCAGAGAGTCTTTATTTGATACTTGTGATACTTGACGTAGAACCTAAAGGGTCTATCTCAGAGGTGGGCAATTATTTTTCCCAGGGGGCCACATGAGGCACAGAAACTATTGTGGAGGGCGGGACTAATAGCCTAAACTCATTTATGTTATCCCTGTGACAGAGTTTGACAGGACTTCCCAGCATGCAGTTCTGTGGTATAATTTTATAAATGTGAAACCATGACTGAAGTTCCTATCCCTGACAGGTAAGTAGCTTCCCTCAGCGGCCTCTCTTAGGCTGTAGCTGCAAAAATTAAATATTACTGCCTGTTGACATTTATGGCAATTCGCTGCCGTTTTGACGGTATGTCTGCCAGGCCCGCCCATAGCACCAGACCCAATATTAATATTTTAAAAAATTCAAGAATTTTTTATTTTTTTAAAATTATAATAATTATAATACCTGGCGGGCCAGATTAAAGAGGTTAGTGGGGTCTTTAACTACGGCAACATGAAATATCAACGTTCTGAATTCAACTTTTCTCTCTTTCTTAAAACTGGGACTTAATGAATCTCCTTGAAAACTGTGTAAAAACTACACCACATTCAAACAGGACAGACACCAAAGATAACTCAAACACATTTTCATAAATCCTTTATTCACAAAGTAAGATGTGAAAATATGGCGGCTTTCCACCCCGCACAACAGGTCCCACTTCGGTCGCCATGGCCCTGCTGATGCCCCTCCTCTCTACCTTTTCCTCTGACATGGACTCTGGCTTTTTGGATCGTGGTCCATGCATATACTACTCATTATATAAATAATTTCTGTCACAAGTGTTGATTGAAAAAAAAAGGTTATTTCTCTAACGTTGCTCATTCTGGTCACATGACATCTATTGCTTCTGTTCATCCGGGGACAGGGATCCTCCTCTGTTGCTCTCCTGAAGGCTCCTTCCCTTTTTTAAAGTTAATTAAAAAAGTTAATAAAGTTAATTAATTGCTGGTCGGTAGCCTACATCTTTAAGGTAAGCAACAGACTGAACATGGACAAAAGAAGGAGTGGTTTGTCCCTCACAGGGACCCTTATGACTGAACAGTACCTGTTCAGAAAAAAAGAAATAAACTATATATGTATGTTAACTTGTTGCTATACACTAGTTTTTTACTTGATTGTTGAATTTGGCGCGATTAATTTTTTTCAGCTTTGCCCAGCCCTAATATATATATATATATATATATATATATATATATATATATATATATATATAGATAGATAGATAGATAGATAGATAGAGATATATATAGATATATATATATATATTGTCAAAAGATTGCCTCGGTGATGGTGGCACGTTCATGAGGGCAGGAAGGTCAGGCGACAGAGGAGCATTCGACTTGTCTCCGCCCCTCCGTCACTCCTCCGTCCGCCTCTTCTCCATCTCCCGACGCCGAGCAGCACGCAGGCGCACACCAGCGCGGCCAGCCGGATGGCCACGGTGTCCGAGCCCACGCTGCGGTCGCTCAGGATGAGGCCGAAACGGCCCAGGGCCACGCCCACTTTGAGCAGCCACAGGGCCCGCCGCAGAACAGAGGCGACCAAACAGAAGACGAGGGAGGTCAGCCAGTAGCCGATGAGAGCGGCGAGGACCCACTGGGTGACGAAGATCAGCCAATCACGAATATATACGAATTCGTCCCAGATGGTAAGTGTTCCTTAGGTCCAGTTTGCTGAAGATGGTGGCTCCTTGTAGAGGTTCGAAAGCAGAACTGATCAGTGGCAGGGGGTATTTATTCTTTACAGTAATGTTGTTCAAGCCCCAGAAATCAATACACGGACGAAGAGCCTTATCCTTTTTACTGACAAAGAAAAACCCAGCCCCAAGAGGCGAGGAGGACGCTCTGATGATGCCAGCGGCCAGTGAGCCGTTAATATAAGTCTCCATTGTCTCTCTCTCAGGTCGTGACAAATTATACAAGCGGCTTGTTGGAAAGGTGGTACCTGGTAGCAGCTCGATAGCACAATCATAAGGACAATGAGGTGGCAAAGACAGCGCTTTCTTCTTACTGAATGCCCCACCGAGGTCATGATACTCTTTAGGCACAATAGACAGCTCAGAGGGAGCAGGCTTCAGGAGAGCGACCCCTCCTCCTAATGGAGGCAACGCAGACTGCAGGCAGGAGGAGTGACGGACACTGCTGCACTGCCAGATCCTACTCTTGGGCCAGTCAATGTGGGGGTTATGTAGCACAATCTGGAACTCCACAGAGTAATCCGCCACACTTCTTTGGTCCTGTCTTAGATTGAGCAAACGTTTAGCAGCATCACCAGCACAAACAGGATGGTCAAACACTTCTTTCAGTTCCCTCATGAAATCAGTATAGGTAACCATACTGACTCCTCCCCCTCCCAACAGAGACTCAGCCCACACTTCCCCCTTCCTCTCAAAAGTCCCGTAACATAGGATACCCGAGCCTCATTTGAAGCGAAGGTGACAGGTCGTCGGGAAAAAACTAGTGAGACCTGGAGCATAAATCCTCTGCACTTTCCCAGATCTCCCGCATACGGTTCAGGTGGAGGTACAGGTGTTTCTTTGATTACCTGATGCTGAGCAGGCGGAGTTGGGAGCGGAGTTAAACTGCCAGTGATCGTCTCCAGACTCTTCCCAATCTGTGCGAGTGAAACTTCAAAAGCCCGCTGGGGGTCCAAGAGTAGTTGAAGAATGTGGTGGTGCTGACCCAGTAGATCTCCATGACTTGAAATTGCCTTATGAAGGCCCTCCTCGTTTGCTGGGTCCATCACTTTGGCCAGATCGTTCTGTTATGTCCAGAAGCCCAACGTGGACCCAAATGCAGCACAGGATATATATATATACATATACATATACATGTGTGTACATGTACAGTATTTGTGTATTAATATATCCCATATTCCTACCTAAACCTAAATCAAATTGATCAAAAGTTACAGTCTTATTTCAAAAACAACATACAGTAACATGAATGCAAACTAGAAAGTTCTCAAACATACGGATGAGAGAGAGAAGACATGGCGTTGCCACAGCGTTTACAGTAAGATAAACGAAGCTCCGAGACGTCAATCAACCGGTTAGTACCAGTGAACTAAATCTGCTCTACTGAGGATCACACTCTTTACCCCCGTGTGACACACAGTTTTCTCTACAATAGAACTAGTGTTAGCTGGTGGAATATGTTGAATCCAAAGGCACTCCACATTCCTGGGGTAACGCTCCAGCAGCATGGCTACGCACCCCGATCACTAATGCTGTGTTCACACCGAACACATCTCGACGCGCGTCGAAATCTTGACGCGTTCGGTGTGAACACAGCACCCTCATGGACACAATAACAACTGTCACGAAGGCAAGTGAGCAACATTTAAGGCACAAAAAACGTCATAAAGATCTGAAATGATGGGTGGAGACCATGGACCGTGTGCATTGTCAGTGCACTCATGTGTTTTTCCTTTTCTCTCAGAATGGGTGAAGCCTCCCAGATCCAGTCAGAGCCTGGATCTGACCTGTGGACCTCAGCTGAACTAAACAAGGACCCACCAGTATGATCTGAGACTTTTTTAATGTAGTTGTTGTATCTCTCATTAAAGGGAGATGCCAGAAAGCTGGATTGTAAATACCATCACGATTATCACAAGTTAAAAGAGTTGCTTTGGGAATAACGTCAATCTGTGATGTCAATCTCCTCATCCAACTTTTTCAAAAACAATGCAGAGACAAATACTTGGCAAAAGGTTTCTTTAATAATGCAACGCGAAGACGGTCAGAACATTGGACGGAAAAAAGCTTTTGGTCCTTCGCACCTCGGCACACTCTTAGTAACAAATAGCCCTTTTTAAAAAAAAAAAAAAAAAGGAAGAAACCCACATCACTGATTCCAGGAGAGACTCAGTAATCCCGTTGTGTTGTACTTTTCAAACTCATTCGAGCGAAACATACATAATGTAGAAATGTTTCTGAAGGAAAGTTCCAGAAGCCCTGAAAAGATCGCCCCGGTGCCGCTGGCACGTTCATGAGGGCAGGAAGGTCAGGCGACAGAGGAGCATTCGACTTGTCTCCGCCCCTCCGTCACTCCTCCGTCCTCCTCCTCCGCCTCCTCTCCATCTCCCTCAGCCTCGTCTCCAGCGTCTTCACCTGCTCCTCCAGGTGAGCCGTTTTGTCGGCCGCGCCGGAGCTCTTCAGGCTCCCGACGCCGAGCAGCACGCAGGCGCACACCAGCGCGGCCAGCCGGATGGCCACGGTGTCCGAGCCCACGCTGCGGTCGCTCAGGATGAGGCCGAAACAGCCCAGAGCCACGCCCACTTTGAGCAGCCACAGGGCCCGCCGCAGAACGGAGGCGACCAAACCGAAGACGAGGGAGATCAGCCAGTAGCCGATGAGAGCGGCGAGGACCCACTGGGTGACGAAGATCAGCCCCTCAGGGGTCACTTCGCTGATGGGAAACCCAGCTGTGGCGAACAGGAATGACCAGGAGGAGAGTTTAGTGAGAGGCTGCGGTAGCTAATGAGGTCAGGTTCTGATTCTGTGACATCAAATCATTATGAAGACGACAGGACTTCAATGAATCAGTCTGCTGCATGCTGTTTAACTGGTGTGCGTGTGTGTGTGTGTGTGTGTGTGATGCTCACCTTGGATTCCAGCCGCCTGCAGAAGGTGTGAGACGTACTGTAAGAGCACATTGAGGCCTGCAGACAAACTTCCCGCCACAGCACCGAGCACCTGAGAGAAGGCCTGAGGAGAGCGCACAGACTGAGTGCACGGCGAGGAAGAAGTGCACGGATCAAGAGCTCACGGGTCCATACTAACTGCTGATCAGTTATGATCTATATTAACAGATACAGATCCCTTTGTTGTTTGGTTAGAGCAGCTAGTCGACAAGGATCAGACTACTTTTTTGCCACCGTCCCAAAAATTATTATTATTATTAGAAGTCTGACAACTATCAAATATTGTAAATGTTGTCTTTTTACTTGGGTAAGGTAATTTAGAGTGTTTTCAAGGACATAACTCCTTGTATTTTTACAAATCTTCTCATTAATAGTTTAAATGTATAATAATCTGCTTAGAGTTCAGTGTAAACAGATCATAATTAATCTCTAATATCTATTTTTGTTGCTGTGAAAACATCTCCTTCAAACAACTGGATGTATTCAAGTTTCTCATGTGAGCGCATCGTTTCTCTTCGCCCAATGCTCATTTTCACTGAACAGAGCCTGAACGCATCATCATGTAACCGAACAGTTTAACACATATTAGTTCACAATGTTGCGTTATAGATCAGAGACGAGGCAGCGAGCCGTGACACCAACAACAAACACGAGCTGAGGACAGCGGGCTCAGCCTGCTTTGTAAAACAAAATCCACCACAATGGATCCAGGACGGCTCCCTTCAGGCCGCTCCCTCTTCCTGACGTCACGTTGCGTCAGACAGCGTTCGCCTGCTGTGACCTCACAGCCCACGTGTTACCGTGCAGTCCGGGTCAAAGTCAGCAGTGTGGGAATAAAGCGCGTGGATGGAGAAGGTGGACAGTTTCCCCTTTGTTTGTTTGTTTGTTTGTTTGTTTGTTTGTTTGTTTTCCCCTCTTAGTTAAGTTATCAGCCACTCAAATGTCCACAACAGTTATTTATATCAGAGTTGCATGTCTTTCTCATACTTGTTTAAAAAACACACACACATACACACACACACACATATATATATATATATATATATATATATATATATATATATATATATATATATATATATATATATATATATATATATATATATATATGCAAATCCATATGTTACATATTCGCCTCCTCCAGGAATGGAGTATGTGAAAAGCTCGGCTCCTTCCACCTCTCTCACCTTCTGCACCGACAGCACCGTCTGCTCCCCGGCCACTCTGCCCAGGTAAGTCCTCCCCTCCCCGGCCAGCTCAGCCAGAGCGGCCCGCAGCTCCTGGATCATGCCGGAGCGACCCTCGGACACGTTCTCCCCGGACACCGACAGCAGCAGGGCGGTCAGCACGCACAGCCCGCGGAGGGCTCTCTGGTTCGCATGGACAGACATACTGAAAGCGGAAAAGAACAACCTCCAAGTACAAAAAAAGAACGAAAGAAAGTTAGGAGCGAGACGTGTAAAAAAAAGTTACTCCATCTACAGGTAAACAGTGACGGGGAAGCTGAACAGGATGTGGAGAAAAAAAGAAAAAAAGCAGGAAGAAAAGATGTCTGCCACCCACTGGGCTGAGCGTGCTACTCATTTCCATGACGGCTTCACTTCTCTGTGAAAGTCTTAAAGTTTCCTCTAGTGAGTCATACACTCAGACATCAGTCATGTTTTCGTACAGACTTTTATTTTCAGTCATATCTCTCAAAGAGAGATAGAGAGCATATAGATATATGGGAACTGTATATCGATATGTGTATGTATGTGTGCATATTTGTTAATATATATTGTTAATATATATCCTGGCAGCATGTCGCTTTCCTGCTGTCTGAGATTTTGAAAGCCTGTTTTATTCCAACAGCTGTCTTATACATTAATATATATATATATATATATATATATATATATATATATATATATATATATATATATATATATATATATATATATGTATGTATATATATATATATGTATGTATATATATATATATATGTATGTATATATATATATATATATGTATGTATATATATATATATGTATGTATATATATATATATGTATATATATATATATATTTGTATATATATATATATATATTTGTATATATATATTTGTATATATATATATGTATATATACATATATATATTTATATATATATATTTATATATATATATGTATATATATATATTTATATGTATATATATATGTATATATATATATATATATATATATATATATATATTCTGTGACACACACACACACACATGTTTCATAACATATGTATATATATCTATACAATTTTATTTGTGTCAAATTAACAAAACTATATCAAAGAGTTAGTACAAAATTAGGGAATATGCATTTTATAACACTGTGAACAGTCTCGAAAAAATAAAAACATCCCTTATGATCATGTAAAATACACACATCTGTTCCAAAAGTGAGGAGAAACAGAAGACTGCAGCGACACCATGAAACCATTTTCTGATGGAAGTGCACTGGGAACATCTGCTGATAGGTGAAGAGAGAAGTCATGTGACCTGCTCGCCTGCCGCCAGGTTTCTCATGTCTAATAATGTCTCTCCCTCACCTGGAGAGAATTGTATTGCTTCATGAGTGAACATCCTTCTCTTTTCTTTTTTTTCTAGGCCCACAGATTCTGGACCAGATGGAGGTCTGGTCTTGGAATTGGTTAATCCAGAATACTAACATCGCCAAATATGAAAAGTAATTCTTGACAATGGAAAAATCCCAACTCAAAAGTCCACTTCCTCATTATTTCAGGTGTGTTCAATCTTATCTCCCCTCAGTGGATTAAGCTGATTCATTACAATTCATTTGACTACAGCTCTGTCGTTAAGTGTACACATAATCTAATAATCGGCTCCTGGCATAAGCAGACTAAGAAAGCAAATATTTCCCAGCCGGTGGCATTTCAGGTCGCGTTGTGGATAAGCCATTGATACAAGCAGGAAGATCACATCAATACACATACACAGGTGATCAGTCTCCTTTGTGAAAGAGGTCTGGCTGGGAGGTGATCCATCACCTCAAAAGGCTGGTAGTCCAGAGATGGATCAGTTCAGGTCTGAGGTGGACGTTAAAGGAGCATCTTGAGTGAGGTACTGTAACACAGAGAGAGAGAGAGAGAGAGAGAGAGAGCATTCATGTTAGCGCTCACACGTGGGATTTCATCTGCAGACCGTCAACACCGACTGACCCACACGGGAACAGACCCGGTCCAAAGTTCACGCCGGAATTATATTCCAAGACGTGAACTTGTGATATTTGAGAAATACTAGTTTACTGAACGTGTTTAATCTTTCTGCTCACACAGGTTATCTGGAGGGGGACTTAAACTCCCTTTATGCAGGAGCGCATTTAATGAAGGAGTGCATTTAAACTCTATTAATGAAGAAGTGCATTTAAACTCTATTAATGAAGAAGTGCATTTCCTTTTTAAAATGTCTTTGTGGGTAATTTTATGTTTTGTTTCTGCCTCCTGAGAGGCTACATTTGATTAATACTTCTCGTCAACATTTATTCGACTCCCCGTTGGCTTGAGACTCGTTGAGATCGAGGCTCGCTGGGATAAACTACTTCCAGAGATCCTCCCTGACTGGCCCCCATTTTCTGAGATAATGAATTTAGGGGTTTTCATTAGCTGTATAAGCTTTAACCATCCAAATTAAAAGAAATAAATGCTTGAAATACATCACCCTGAGTGTAAGGAATCTATAGTACCTGTGAGTTTCACATTTTGAGTTGAATTACTAAAACAAATTAACTTTTTGATGATATTCGAAATTATTGAGATGCACCTGAATTTACTCATGATTAGGATGTAATTTTACTTTTTACTGTTGTCACTATATGGCTATATCTTATTACCTATGTTGAAGAACTTTATTACTGTGTTAAGACAGTTGCTATTAGTATTGTTAACAGTCAGATAGTGTACAGTACAGACTGTGATGCGTTCACCATCACGAGACACTAAATTACAAACCAATAACAACTAGAGTGGGAAATGTACTGTTGTTGTCCCTTCAATCTTTACCTTGTAATCCGATCTTAATTCCCTTTACAATACCCTCCTTTGGCTGTACATAGATCAATGAAGTGTAATTCAGTCTTACAGCGTACTGCCCAAAGCTGCGTCTCTGCCTGAAATGAATGAAGCCGAGAACAGCAGAGATGGCCGCCTGGGCCAGGGTGAAGAGGAGGAGGGACGACTTCAGCCCTCTGCTCAGCATCTATCAGAAAGCACACACACACACACACACACTTTAGTTCGGGTCACAGCGACACACATACACAAGGCGTTCACGCCCGCAGGCCCATTCTGCCAGCAGCTGAGCGGGCTGTTATGGATTTATAATACGGTTTACATTCTTTGTCAATTTATTAATGTCTGTCTCAGCACTGTTCATTTCATGACTCTTATAGATGACGCCATCCTGGAACAACACACACACACACTACACACAGTGTGGTCAGCTGACACCTGCGCCAGACCAGGGGCTGTTTTTTTAACACTTCAAGAGTATTTACTACCGCTTATAAAAAACCCTGGTCAAGCATATTATTGGTGGCAGGAAGTGAAGCAACCGACCGTGGAGTAGTGATCATCGTTGCAGAGGCCATGTGATGTCTTGACGCAGGGCAACTCCGGGTTCCTGTTTATGTCCACCGAGTAGATGATCACGGCCACCAGGGCCAGCAGCGTGGACGCCCCGCTGGCCACCATGCTCACCCGCAGCTGCAAAGACAGACACGCAGCATTTCATCTTTTTAGACACTAGAGGGCAGAAAGGAGCTGCTGGTGGTGGTGACGTGAGCAGCTGCTGGAGCAGAGCTGCAGCTGGGATTTAAGGGTTGTTTGGATGTTGTCTAAAATGAGACTCAGTACAAGACAGTGTGTTTGTAGTCAACCACACATACACACATATAGCTGTATGTCTTTGTGTTACTTGAGACTCACAATCTTCATGGTGCAGTGTTTGTCCAAGATGATAGCCACCACTCCCGCCGCGATGAACTAAGAGCACACGCACACACACACACACACACACACACACACACACACACACACACACAGGAGACATAGAGGACAGTCAGATGAACATTACGGCACAACATTATGATCCTTGTGCTTTTCCTTGGTTTGTTATGGGTTCTGTTTTCTTTTAACAACACATGCACACACAGTCTCACACGTGCACACACACTCACACACACACACACACACACACACACACACACATACAGACTCACCGTTAAGCCGCTCCACCAAGGAACTCCGAGGTTGACCACTTCAGTTCCGATAGTGAAGTGCAGAGGAATGGAGTAGGACATGACCATCAGCCCCAGCATCACCTGACTCACCTAGCACGCACACGCACACACACACACACACACACACACACACACACACACACCAATTTAGTGACAAAAGTGATCCAGGACACAGTTGGCAAAGTCATTTTTTTAGCTTCACATCACGATCTGCCGCCTTCTACATGAAAAGTCTGCGTTTGCCTGAGTGGGAACCTGTGTTGTTTATCGTGTGATACGATACACACATAAAAGAATACTAAACTTTTACATTATTCCTCTGATCTACAGGTGGCTGTATAAGCCAGTGAATATAGAGTAGATGTAAACCATGCTTAGCAAATGTTATAGCTCAAGGATACGCTGGTGTTTTTGGAAAGTCAAACTTAAAAAGGCCGTTTTTCAGGTGCACTGTTGAAGGATGTAGGCTAGCAGTTTGCCCCTGTGGAGAGGAAACAGCTCTCTTGTTGTCTCCTCTTGTCTCACAGCCCACTAGAGTATCTTTACAGCGCGTTAGGCCTTTGGTCTTTGCCTAAAACTCCCGCGCATCGCTCCACAGCTCTGTGTGGAGAGAGCGCTGCACTCACCCCCAGACATTTGGGCTCTCCCCTCTGGATGGCGGCGCGCAGAGCCTTCTGTCGGTCAATGAGCTTGACAGCATTCACATCATCCATCACCTGCACGGTCAGATCTCTGGAGACGGCCACCGCCATCACCTGCGGAGGACAGCAGAGCCCTGCTTTACAACCTGCAGGGTCAGCTTGGAGGTCAACAACAACGGAGATGGACGCTGTATTGAAACAACAACAGCAGCAAATGAAGCGAAGTACATTGTACCACATTGTTAGACACATTTTGTATTGTTAGCTATGCCAGGATTGCCATAATTCAATGAAAATATATGTTTAAAGGACAGTTATTTCGCATTCTGTCTATAACTGAATAGTTTGTCATTGTGACTTCATCACTTAAGCTGATGGGATTCAAACTATAACCCTAACCCTAGCAATACTTAGTCAAATGTTCACAGACTATTGAGACATACTTCAATGACCACAGGGATTCTGTGGAGAGGAGAGAAACTAATAAAATGTTTTAACAAACTTTGACTTTGTGGGCAAAACGCCACAAAAATATTAACATTATTTTTGGTGGGAAATGCTTATAATGGAGCTCAAATGAATGAATAAATAGCACAGGCGTATCTACATGAAGACAACTGGAAACTCTTCACACAAACTCAATTCAGATTGAAGGCCAAACATTTTGAATTCTAAAATGAATTGGATAAATAAGTCAATTAAATAAATTTTGTAAGGCTCCAAATCCCAAATGACAAAGTTGCGTCAGAGGGCTTCAGTATCTAACAATCTCTGACCCGGGACCTCACATCAGTTCAGGAAAAACTCCTCAACAAAAACCTTTAAAGGGGAGAAATAAAGGAAGAACCCTGAGGGGGAGCAACAGAGGAGGATGCCTCTGGACAGGAGTGCCAGGAATTGTGCACGTTTGAGCCCGTTAAACAACAACCACGTGTGTTCAACACATGTGTACGCAGCCTTGAGACTTCTGACAGCTCCATTTATTTCTGTTTACAGTTATTCAATATGACATCTGGTATGTTGTTGCATCACTACTACGTTGTTTGGCTGCCTCTCATACAAGTAAAAGGACCATTTCTCGATTCAAGAAATCATCTCCTTTTTCTTTTGTTTCTGTTTTCGCCACCTTTGGATATAATGAAGACTGCTTTCCCCCCCAGCGGGTCATTTCTAGTGCGTTACACGTTATCACACAGGTGAAACATATTTTTTTGCCACGTTACTGTACAACAATCAAATCAAATTCGGATGGAGGAGCGCCGGTATGACATGCGTGAATACTACTGCTGCTTCTCCCGTAATGCAGTGATGAGTACGCGGTGCGCGGAGACGTACGTTTACCAAGCAGTTTGTGCCAAATGTGCGCGTAAAGTGGACGTGGACAAACGTGACAAACGTACGTTTACGCGCACATTTTTTGCCCAAATGTGATTAGAGAGTATTGCGTAATCTTGACCGCTCATATGACTTGGTGTTTTGGAAACAGCGTCGCGCGCCTGCGCTCTTCTACAACAAAGCTCCTTAGTCCGCAGTTTACTCCACACATTAAATGAGACTTTACGCATCTTTACGGTTGTTGTCTAGTTATTAGAGTGCACAACATTTTCTTATTCCTACCTTTCACTTGATAAGTTCTGTCCTTTTCTTAGTTAAGGCGTCTGCCGACCACTCCCTGCCTTCTCTTCAGTGCAAAGGGGTAAATAAAACGGACAGAGAGAGAAATAGAGAGAGGAAGAGAGAGAGAGGGAGAAGGAGAGGGAGAATGTGTTCTCCGTCCTTGGATGGGGACTCAGCGGAGCTCCTCCTACACATCCTCTCTTAGTTTGGTGCATTCCTGAAGTCATTTGGTTGTCGGGAGTCTTCACCGTTTAAAGTCCATCAGAAGAACTGTTTTCCTCGGTGGGACACAGAACGGCATCTCCGGCATACCGCTTGTGAAACTTTTAGTAGAGGTAAGTAACCTACGGAGACCTTCTGGGGTCACACAGAGTTGATATTTCAATCTGAAGGGGGAGGGGGGCTTGGGGGTTGTTGGGGGGAGTCACATTGTTTCCTTTCTTGAACTGCAGTGTTGCATAATCGTGTCAGTGCTCAGAGGGGCCTTTGCACGTTTTTATTAGGATGTAATGACTTAGCAATTCTGCAACAACTTCTTTCAGATGTAAACATCATTATAAAGCTGGAGCTGTGTGGGGCTCGTAGTTGGATGGGCTAACGATGTAAAGTCCCTGTGGCCGTGACGTGAGTGTGTGATATAACTACGTCATGGCAGGGGTATTGCTCAGAACTCAAAGAAAGAATTGCAGTGTTGTTGAGTGTAATTTATTAGCATTTCTAGAAGAACCCTGTCTGTACCTGCATGTACCCCGTTTGTACCCTGTTTGTACCCTGTCTGTACCTGCATGTACCCTGTTTGTACCCTGTTTGTACACTGTCTGTACCTGTTTGTACCCTGCATGTACCTGCATGTACCCTGTTTGTACCCTGTCTGTACCTGCATGTACCCTGTCTGTACCTGTTTGTACCCTGTCTGTACCTGCATGTACCCTGTTTGTACCCTGTTTGTACACTGTCTGTACCTGTTTGTACCCTGCATGTACCTTGTCTATACCTGTTTGTACCCTGTCTGTACCTGCTTGTACCCTGTCTGTACCTACTTGTACCCTGTTTGTACCCTGTCTGTACCTGCATGTACCCTGTCTGTACCTACTTGTACCCTGTCTGTACCTGCATGTAGCCTGTTTGTACCCTGTTTGTAGCCTGTTTGTACACTGTCTGTACCTGCTTGTACCCTGTCTGTACTTACTTGTACCCTGTCTGTACCTGCATGTACCCTGTCTGTACTTACTTGTACCCTGTCTGTACCTACTTGTACCCTGTCTGTACCTGCATGTACCCTGTTTGTACCCTGTTTGTAGCCTGTTTGTACACTGTCTGTACCTGCTTGTACCCTGTCTGTACTTACTTGTACCCTGTCTGTACCTGCATGTACCCCGTTTGTACCCCGTTTGTACCCTGTTTGTACCCTGTTTGTAAGCGGTCTGTACCTGCATGTACCCTGTCTGTACCCTGTTTGGAGCCTGTTTGTACACTGTCTGTACCTGCTTGTACCCCGTTTGTACCTTGTTTGTACCCTGTCTGTACCTGCTTGTACCCTGTCTGTACTTGCATGTACCCTGTTTGTACCCTGTTTGTACGCTGTCTGTACCTGTTTGTACCCTGTCCGCATGTACCCTACACGTTTGCCCTCTATATCTATATGCACCATCTACACCTGTATGCACCGTGTCGGTACCTTTTTAAACCCTGTTTTTACCTCACAGGCCTAAGGTTAAGGGCATGATGTCTCCCAGAAGAGTCTGCGACAAACAGGTTATAAGTTATCCAAGTCGGCGGGCTAATTCGTAAGGCTATGAGCCAACTGTCACTACTGAAAGAGGATGTTTCGGCTGAGTGAATTCTGCCTCTCGCAAGACTCTGTAACATTTATGGGGAGAGATAACTCACACCATAAACATGTACTCTCTGCTCAGCGCAATGATACCTCATAAACAACAAACTGGCTAACATGTGTGTGTGTGGGGGGATTTGAGTCAATATTGGCATAGCGATGCGTTCAGGCCTAGACTTTTATGAAGCATGAACTAAACGATTTGTGGCCAATGAAAGCGACTTTGAAATGTGCCACATTTTGGACTACCAAGGGCGTCGAAGGCGAAAAGTGATGTCCAGTTATGACTTCCAAATGAAATGTTTACTGGCTTTAATTTAGTTTATGTGTATCGTATCTTAAAGTCCTCAAAAATAATTGTAAAATGAAAAGTAACGCATCAAATTTTGGGGTATCCATTTGGGGACACTACTGGCCACGCCCGAGCCCAATCATTCCAAAACTTTGGCATTTTTGCAAGTTCTGAAGTGTGTGGCACTTGTTTTTTCCCTTTTCAAGCAACCCACGCCCCTCAGAAATGTGATTGTGAAATATAAAAATAATACTAATCCCTATTAAAAACAAATGCCAGGGACTATTCAGCCCTGGCATTTACTCTGGCCCTTATAAAAACACACCAACTCAAACACTGGATAGCCACTACGGGACTACAACCCTACTGATAACACCTTTAACTTGCAATGAGGTGTCCAGTGCCGCCCGCTGGCCGATGCCAACGAGCCCAGTGACAAATGTGTGCCAGTTTGTTTCTAGACTAACTACCTTACAAAACACTATCCCACTTCTGATGGGCCTCGTCCACTCATTACATTATCCACCTCCCTTTTCCCCCCTCCTCAGACCCCCTCTCCCTTTCCTCCTCCTCCTCCATCTCTCCTCTTCCTCCCACCACATCTGCTTCTCATCCAGCATTCCTGTCTTTCCTAAGAGGATTGCGACATGTGTTTTTGATGAACTAACAGACTCTCTCTCTCTGTTCCCCCCCGTTTCACTACCTCATTTTGGTCTCTATTTCTCAAATCCTTCTTCCCTGTTCAAACAGATACGCGCAGAGAAATACACATGGATATGCTTGCACAAATACGACACACATGCTTAGTTTTGGCTTCCCACTGTCCTTTCCCTTTCCTCGTGGTGTTTTATGATCGTGTGGTCTGTCTTTGTTGCTCTTTGGGTTTATTCAGGCTTTTTCATTTCTTGTACAGTCTGCTCTCCTCTCTCTCTGATCATGGTTTGCTGTTTCAAACATTATTATCTGATAAAGATGTTTGCCTTGGAAAGAGTTTCCTCCTGCAGTCCGACTTATTTTAATGAATCGTTTCATTGTTTCTATGTTACACATTGTAACGGGGGGAAAGTCAGAGAGAACATATATCCTTGAACTGTTTCATACAAGGTTTTAGGGTTCACTTAAACAGGTAATCAGTCTGGTTACATCTACTCTACCGTTAATATCCCTATGGAGAGCCACAACACATGGTTTCACAATAATATCCATACCACTATGGCATCCAGCTATGCGGCATTGGCATGATATTAATCGTTACCTATGCCCTCCTATTGTCGAGAGAGGCTGTCCAAAATGTCGTTATATAACAATTTGGTCCCAGCGGGAGTGAGATGCCTACTACTCATTATATGAATAGTTTCTGTCACAATTATTTAATGTGCCTTAAGTCTGTAACGTTGCTCATTCTGGTCACATGACATCTATTGCTTCTGTCCATCCGGGGAGAGGGATCCTGAAGGTTTCTTCTCTTTTTTCCCTGTCAAAGGGTTTTTACTATCTTGATTTGGGGGAGTTTTTCTTGATCTTGTACAAATCTTGTATTTGTGATTTTGGGCTTTATAAAATAAACTGAATTGAATTAAATAGATGTTGCAGCCATCTGGTCCTCCACGAAGGAATGTTTTCAAGAAGATGTCGCTTGTCGTGCGTTTTCTCCCATCACAATTGGGTTTACCCATGATGCTGCAGGATCTTCATGGGCATCTTACTTTTGAGCCCATCTCCAGTGACTCCTTGAGTCTGGCCACATGCTTTTTTTCAGTACGGAAAACACAAGGCTGGCACAGCTGTTTATAAAATAGCAAGTTACTTAATATGTTGGATAGTTATATCTGACATATTTGACAATTTTAACTTTGAAATTGTAGTGGAATAGAAGTCGATAGTGGCATAATTTTTTTTTTTCTTTACCACAGGTGTCCAGTGGACGCAGAATGAAAGTGGACATTGTACATGCACTGATCATAATGTCGTGGATTTGTGGAGGAAACAAAGGATCTTGTTGTGTGTGATTTAGGTTTCCTGTTTTGCAGGATCATGTCCTCTCAGGGAGTGGTGGCAGCCGCGGGCCTCAGGTCACATCGTCTCTACGCCTGGTTTGACCATGAAGCCGCTGCGGTGAGATCAGGACGCCACTCATTCTGGGTGGAGTCCCCTTAACTTGAATTTGAAATCTAACTTCCCAAAAAAGCATTTTTCCGGTTATGTGTAACGCCAAAACGTTGTGTCTGTGCAGGTGGTGACCATCCTGCTGGGGCTGTTCCAGGTGTTTTTGGCAGTCCCGCTAGCTTACGCTAACCAAACTCTGCCCAAGTTCTTCATCCTGCCACTTGTCTTAGGAGTTCTAGTACGTATCTCATGATTTGTATTTCAGTGTTTTTGTGTGTGTGTGTGTGTGTGTGTGTGTGTGTGTGTGTGTGTGTGTGTGTGTGTGACAGTCACTGAAACACTACTGATTCGAGGAGCTAGCTCTACCTCTGTCTCACAGCTGCCACAGATTTTTTATGTCATAAAAACACCACCAGGTAAATAAAAGAAAACTAAAGAGAGCAAAATATATCTCAAATCTGGTTAATTGGAAATTGGAAAAAGGGTTCGGCATGGAATATATTGTGGTACAGAAAGACTTGAAACTCAATGCATTACTCTTGTTAAATGCTTTTAAATCCAGAATAAAACTATTAGAGGCAGATTCCTTAAGACATCAACGTTTTTCAATGTATTTAGTTACGAAACTGTGAGCCTTGATTTTTAGTTCACTTGCATTTTTTTACTTCCTTTTGCGTATCAGTCTGTACGCCTCGTGCGGTCAACGTCTCGATCTGCTGACACGTGCATTTTAATGAGGAAGTGAGTGAAAGGAAGACTTCCTTCAGCGGTCCGGCCGCTCAACTTTACACACGCTCTAACAGTTAACGGTCAACATGCTCGTAATCACAAAGCGCTTTTGCGACGCAGCTAACGTTCCGCTACATTCTAGTAGCGTTAGCTCAATGTCAGCTAGCTTTGTGTTAGCCACCAAAGTGAATTCATCGCTCACTGTCAGTGTTTCTGTAGATACACTTATCTGACAGCTGGCTACAGCATCTTGGAAAATACCAATCAATGGGGCACTGCATTGGAGGAATTTACTCAAATGATACAATAATTTGGAAATCTGCCAATGTATTTCATGTATGAAATAGACATATTACATACCAATCTTCATCACTTAACCCTCAAACTGAACTGAGCATACTGAGTCATCAATGACACTGAACATATCCAAAGCTTTTGGTTTAAGAGCTCCCTTCACTTGTGACTGAAAACAACCACGTGCAACTGTGCGTTACCTTCCGGTTACAAGCTTATTGTAAGAGCTGAACAATCAAAAAAAAGAAGGAAAATCATCTGGCTCCTTGTGTGATGAATAGCCTGGACAAACAATAATTCTGCTGACACGACAGAGTGTGTTTGGATTATCCAGAGGAAATGGTTCAAGAGTAGATTGCTGAAAGTACAAAACGGAGTTGAAATGAGACACATAATAAGTGAGTCCAAAAATTACAGGGGAACAATCGATGAGGTACCTCATCTCTGCGACCCTCATGTGAAATAGTGCTTGCATAATCCGTTAAAAATCAGAAGCAGATGCAACACACACACACTTTCACACACACACTGTAGAGGTTTTCAAGAACAAACCAGCAACAGATTTCTTTGATGGAATTGATTTATTTCAAGAATGCAGTATATATAAAAAAGAATACTTTGTTAGACAGTTTAACAATTATTTAGATAAATCTTCGGCAACACTTGCATGTTCCTATGCACATTGAAGGGGTCATGGATGGCTATCATACTACATGTGACACACTCAATCAGATACAAACTTAATTTGACTAAATCCTTTTTTTACGCAGAGCAAGGGTTATGCCCGCCATGAGTACGAGCAGGAAGAACGATCACAGCCACCAGTAACACTTTAATGTGCATGGACATGTTGTCTTGCTGCAGAACATGGGAACCTGTCCTTCAAAGAGACAAACAAACATAGTTGGTGATCTTCAACAAATTCAATGATTTGAATCAGTGGATTCATACAAAATATGGTGAAAAAATATATATATATTGTATAATAAAGATCTGCCGCGTGTCGTTTCCTCTGATGAAAGCAGCTTTAGTCTCCCAGTTAACATCTAATACTGTGTGTGTTGCAGATTGTGGCAGGAGGATCCTTCACCTTCGCCAATGAGAGGAACTCCAACAGACTCCTGGTACGTTCACACGAAAAAGCTAACCTAAAGATTATTGAGAACCAACACCTGATACGTACGTTGTCCACCCCCTGTGTTCAAATACGCTCAGCAAGTCTCTGTCACATTGTGTCATTAAAGAATACAAATCTGTTTGTCTGCCAATTCTATCTTCACTTTGTAACCTATGTATTGAAACATGCATTATGAGTATATTGTCATGCGTTAAGTTTAAATCCATAGCCAGCAAATAGCATGAACACCCAAAGCCTAAAAAAAGACAACAATAATAAATTGTTTACAGTCATTTTACGTGTTCAATTCTGCAACAATGCAGCCGGCGTATGGATGTAGGTGCACAGTGATGGAGCTTGACTGCCCTCCTCCACAGCTTCGAGGTTGCGCGTGCAGTAACGTGGTTGGCCTGCTGGGGGCGCTGCTTGCCTTCTGCCTCTACTGCTACAGCCTCAGCATGGTGTCTGACACAGAGGTGTGTCAGTCCACAAATCCCCACCACCAACTCAGGATGTCGCAGTACGGTTGTCCCGAGGCATTTCTGATGGTCAGTTGGCTGTAACTTCTCTTTCCTTTCTTCTCTGTTCTCTATCGGAAAAAAAAAAAATCCAAAAATATACAGATAACAGTAATGAAAGACGAGCTGGATGGGGATTGGGTTGGGGGAATGGATAGATGGATGGGTGAGATGGAAGGATGGCGTTGATGATGAGGAGATAAGGGTGCGTAGAAGGGTGGAAAAGGAAGACATCTGTGACAAAAGAAATGTCGTGAGCAGATTAAATGTATGATGCGTCTCATTGTCTCCTGCAGGGCTATTGCTGGAGTCTGATACTGCTGCTGCTGCTCTATGACATCGGGGCCATGGTCCTGCACTGCTTCCTGACTGTCTCTGCCCTCAAAGCACTCAAAACAGACTGACAAACACACAAACACACACACACACACACACACACACACAGGAAACACATCATGATTAGTTGACAGGTGATCAACTAAATCATGAAACAGTCGACGAGTTCCATCACCAAACAGAGCCTCCCTGTTGACCTGGTTAACGGCCATGGCATGAGTGGCTAATACACTTTTTTTCTATTTTTATACCAATTTTTAATTTTTAATTTTAATTTTGATGCTTATATTGGAGTCACACAGATAGTCGATATATTGGACAACATCAGCTTTTTGCAGATATATCAATATCAGTGTTGATGTGGTAAAGGCTCTGTTTCAGAAAGCCAGTTCAGCTGCTCTGTAACAGGAAAAGAGTTTCCCATGTCAGGGTTAGTCAAGTCAGAGTTTCCCACGTCAGAACACTTGCATGTTCTTATGCACATTGAAGGGGTCATTGATGGCTATCATAGTACAACACTGTCACTCAATCAAATACAAACTTCATTTGACTAAATCCTTTTTCAGGGTAACCAGAAAACTCAAAGAGTTTCCCATTTCAGGGTTAATAAAGTCAGAGTTCAGCGTTAGACTCAGAGTTTGTTGAACCTGCTTTCTGAAAGAGGGCCAAGCAGTAACAGAAAATGTCCGTCAGGCCAAAGAACAGTAGTTTGAGGTCAGTTTGTCCTAATCAGTATATGTGACAATAAATAAATAAATACAATCTAACGGAACCCTTGTCAACATGGTTTGTTTGTGTTCATGTGTTCAAACTACCATCAGAGTTAGAGCGGGTCATCCTCCGATCAGAAGACCGTCAGTTCGATCCCCGGCTGTGTCATCGGTGTGTGAGTTTGCGTGAATATGAATTACTTAAGATCCTGATGGCAGCCATCAGTGTGTGTGTGTGTGTGTGTGTGTGAAAGATCGGATCAGCACAAAAGAAAAAAGGGAGCACATACAACTTTTAGAGATTCCTGATCACGTTCTTTTGCTGCAGATACTAACTGTCCATTATTGATAATCCATATTGGCAGATAAAGATCCCTTTGTTGTTTTATTGTACAGGTCTACGAGATCCCAAACATAATTTCAACACTCTGAAATCTGTAAAACATCAACAATTTTAAATGGTCTCCTTTTTACTTTGTTCCAGTCATCTATAGTGTTTTCTCAAAACACACAATTCAATTGATGAAAAAATACATTTGTATTTTTATGGATTAAAACAAATCTTGTGATTAGTTTTATGATGTATCATAATCTTCTTAGAGCTCATAATCATAATTCATCTCCAATATCTATTTATGTTCCTGTGAAAACATCTCTTTCTTCTCAAAACTACATATTTATAATTTACCTTTGCCCATTGCTCATTTTCACTGACCAGAGCCTGAACGCATCATAATGTAACAAGACAGAACCGTCGTTTTCCTGACAGTTAAAACATAGATTGGTTGTTGACAATGTCCCATGATCAGAGACCAGAGACTAGAAAAACACAACTGACGTCCTGATCTCATATTTTACTGAATTTGTATATATATAAAATGCCTTTCACACTGTGATGGTTAACGTTGAACTGTTTAATTAATCTGTGTGCCCAAAGGTGAGGGGGGTCACGGGTCAACACTGGTCCGTGACACCACGATATGCCACAACCATGCCAAGGTCAAAAGAAGCTGCAGCAGAAGGAGTCGCACCATTTGAAGAAAAACATATGTGCTGTCTTGCTCAGAGTGAGATGAGGAGACTAGGACCACTCTCATGTGTAGGCCTCTAAATATGGACTGGAAGCCATGAGGCAATCATGTTAGCTTAGCACAACAACTGCAAGCGGAGGGAAATAGCTACATAAACTCAATCCAAGGCTAAAAAAAACAACCACCCACAACTCATGAAACTCTGTGGTCAGATGGTCAGCCATAGGTTTCTGAAGAGCCAGAGTGAAGCTCGGACAAGGCGGATTCAGACGTCACCATCTTGGCAGTGACGACGAAGCCTGATCCAAAAATGGATGTGGTGTTAAGGCCAAAGCCACCACTGAGAACACTATACACGGAGGTACAGAGACGGACTGGCAACTAGTAGAGAGCTGATGGATGTGATCGCACCCACCTGCCACTCAAACAGGCCTTGACCTTAATAATGCATAATTATAGCATCAATATAATTTAAAGGGGTGAGTTATATCAAAATTCACCCCTGTACAGTACACAACACATCTTCTCTTGCAATTCACTGCCTGATTCATCTCTGGCAATCTTCTGCAGATATGCTCATACAGCCAGCATGCATCGTGACAAACTTTTTACCTCCATGAAAAAAAAAAATTCTCTATGGAGGTTGAGGAATGGAGAGTAAAGTAAAGCAGTCTGCGACTGGTAGAGATGTGTGTGTGTGCCAATCAGGAGAGCAGAAAGTAGTATGTAAATATGTGCAATATGGAATTTGAAGTTCGCGTTTTGAGTGAGAAACGTGGTCATAAAATAGTCAAAACTGCAATAGCAGCAAGAATCATCTTTCATGCTGGGTTGATTCTTGCTAAACGTGCAGTTAAATGTAATCTGTCTTCCCATGGGACACCATGCTGATGAATAAACCTCCATAGGCCAATGCATTTCTTTGATATCTTGCTTGCTCTCTCTGTGTCTACACAGACAATATTTTCATTTCTAAAATGTGGTCCCAGGAGTGCCCGTTTTTGAAGAAAGCAGTGGCGTGCAGCTCCTCCAGCAAAGCAGGGTGACATGTACATATAGTCGTCGACAGAAGCACTTGCAGCAGTAGATGGGACATTACCGTCACATAGGGGTTTCCCTTGTATCAGCTGAGCACCGGACCAAACCATTACCCTGCGACATAGGGGACACCAGCGGGACAATGGGCACGGTTAAATATAATTGCACAAAAATATGTCGGCGAACAGTATGTGTTTAAAGTGTCCACTACTTTCAACCAAGACTTCGTTACAGTTTAACTGCGCCGTTTTACAATATTTGATTTCTGTCCGAACTCCCCCGCAAACCACGGAGCGTGGATAGCTCCTAAGATGGCGGCGGCTTCTGTCAGTATGGAGTGAAACTTTCCTCATTTCAGTGAAAATTTTTGTCGTTTTCCGACACATTCTGTCGACTGAAGTCGTACGAATTTTAAAGCTAGCGTTGCCGTAACGCAGAGGCGTCTGACAGCGGGCGCCTGGATCGAGCGGCGTCACCCTGGGATCCGTTTTTCACCCGCCAAAAGCGCTGGGCTTTCCTCGAAGTTGACGGTGGGCTCGATGCCCGACATTGCGATCCTACCGACCGTTTTGTTGTCATCGGTTCGCTCAACCCAGAACCGTTGGCTGAGATTGGACGCGGCCGAGTAGCTCCTGAGCTCGGCGGTCAACGTGCGTCGAAAACGACTCGGCGGCTTCTGGTTCGGCTGCATTCCGTCGGGGCTGGCCGGAGATCCCGAGGACGTGTCACGTCACCTGTCACTTGAGATACATAGTTGGTGTTGGATGTCACCGCCAGTCAGTGTCGGGCTGAATTTGGTTTGCTAGCGTCGTGTAAGTACCCGTGTATTTTTGGGGGGATCCGTTTTTGCTCCCGGTGCTCGTTTGAACAGCTTGTTCTGTTTTGTGGCCTCCGGTCACTTAACTCGGTGGGGTGACTGGCGTGACTCTAACCCGCTAAATGTAACACTGACGTTCACTCGACTGAGTACAGAATAGTGCATTCAGCGTGTTGCTATCATTACTATTTACACATAATGCCCACATTTGCCACATACCACTGGTTGCTGTTTTATTAAGGGAGTGGCAGCAGGTAGAAGGTTGTTTTTCCTAAACTTGTTGAAAATGGCCCAATAAGTCTATGACTACTATTTATCTACTCTAGGGTGGTAGCATTAGGCTACAGAGGTTGGGCCACTGACTGTGTCCACTTTATGTTTCAAAACATTGTTTTTAACTCCTATTTCCTGGTTCCTTTATGACAGACAGCCATCCTGGCAAATCAAATGGAGAAGCTCCAGGACCTGAGCCAATCAGAGCTCCAGGAGCTCCTGGACAACCCAGAGAGGGTGGAGTCTATGGCGCTGGAGTCTGACGAGGTACAAAAAAATGATGCTTGACTTTCCATTTGGCCTTCGTTTTCGTTTTTAAGTTTTCCGAAAGGCTGAACCAACCTAATACTAATGAAAGATATGTCTTGTTTCTAGTTTAGTGCACTCTGGCTGTAGGAAGTGAGTAATGCTTTCCTTCTTTGGGAACCACAGGGAACTGATGCAATGCTTGTGTCCACATGTACAAAACCCCTATTGTACAAGGGAGCTCCCATTAATGTGAATGTTTAGCCCTTTCTTCGTCTATTCCTTCCCACAACTCGTATGCCTCTCGCACTGATCACCTAAACTCTCCCTTTCAGGTTTTGTGTTTTTTGTCAATATAATGCTTATAGTCTATTACATTACGCTTATTCCCTTTTATTATATTACACCTTATACCCTCATGCATTATGTTTATACTCTATTACATGAAGCTTTGTACCCTAATACATTACGATCGTAGTCTTTTACATTAAGCGTTATACCTAATTCATTACACTTATTCTCTATTACATTACGCTTATACCCTATTGCTTTTAAACAAGCACCCCAGTGTCCAGTTGCAGAGGCCTTCTGTGTACAGTTCAAGTGTTTATGTATGTTGCTGAACTTAATTTTCTTTGGATTTGCAATAAAGCAAATGTAGGAAAATCTGCTACCCATACACAGTCGACGGATTTGCATGCAAGTGAGTTACTAAACTTACTGAACAAAGTGCCAGCTGTACTCTAAAGGCAAACCTTGGATGGAAAAATGTTCATACTTGCAATTCACTCCATAAGGTTTATTGAACCTGTAAATGTATTCCATACAGTTTAATTTGGTTGCTGTTGGTAAAATATGTTGTTCAATAATAACAATCATGGAAACCTGCCAAAATGACACTCAGACCTACGTTTGCCCAGTAGCATTCAGCCAGTTGCACTGCTCGCAAAATAAAAATACACATATAAATTTCAGTGAACTCTTTTTCCAGACCTTGCTTCATGAGCAATGTTACTGACTTTGCGTGAAATGAGACAGCTAGGCAGGCTTGTTGACTTCATAGGTGATCATTACAAACAGCATTTATGTTTAACTGCAAAAGAACAGTCATTGCGTGTCGGGGGGGCGGTGGGAGCGCACCTTACCCACCCTTGTGTGCTTGCAGCTCTTATTGGTTTTCCCAGAGTGCCCGGACAATACAAACACAAAATGCATCTCCCTGTTCCAGTCCAAAAAGAGCGCCGCATTGGTAGAGAGGGTTATCCTCCACTCTGAAGATCGGTGGTTCACTCCCCGGCTCCTCCAGTCGGCATGTCCTTGAGAAAGATGTATGTCCGAACGTTGGTGTAAAGTGCTTTTGAGTGGCCAGAAAGGAGGCGCGAAGTAAAAGCAAGTCCATTTACCAATGTGTTGTTTTGGAACAGATGAGCAGAACCAAAAATATTTTCTTTTTTATGTCGTCCCAGTTCTTGGAATTTTGGACGTTTGCAAGAAATTTGTCTCAATGAAATCATCTCAAACTGGACAAATTTTGAATTGAAATCAAGGAGTAAGAGAAGAAACAAGTGTCAGTAAATAAGACGCTGAATCTGACCAGAGCCCTGATAGCAGGGTCGCTTCAGGTTGAACTCTGGGTCATCAGTCATATGCTCTAATGGTGGCACTTCACACCGGAATACATCGGCATGGCAAGCAGTTTCTATTTGAGTGTGAGGACAGGGTTTTGAGGGAGAGCATTAAAAAAAATAAGGCACGTAAATTGAAGGGCACACTTTTAAATAAAGATGGGGAATATAAGCGCAATACGTTTAGCCGTTCACAAACCACGTTGTCATCCCCATAAAAATAGTTTACGTAACAGGGCCATCGAACAGCACCATAAATTGCATTGCATAACCAGAGTAACACTGAATCAGGATATTTTCTCTTGGTATGTATTAACTTTGAGCTGTTGGCTTCCAGTCCAACAATCTGTATCGCCTTGCGTTTCTTTGCCACGGCTATTTTTTTCTTAATGTATGGTCGGGGAGATTATAAAATATTTTGATTATGCCTGTTATATTATACCACTTTTTAGATTATGTTTTTTCACACCACCGTGGTTCCAGCTGAAAGAATATAGTCAAACTGTCATATAAGATAACAAAAATATAACCTGGCTATGTTGAAGTACAGGCCTCTAGTGTCAACTTTGTAGTTTTTGATTATTTGTAGTACAAATAAATAATAATTTTGATTATTTGTAGTACAAATAATCAAAAACTTTAGTTTAGCATTTAGTGAAATCCACAAAATGGCTAAAATGTAAAGCTGCAATAGTCTGATGCCTGTTTCCTTCCCTCTAGATCCAGAACATCCAGCTGGAGAGAGAGATGGCATTGGCGTCAAATCGCAGCCTGGCCGAGCAAAACCTGGACATGAAGCCTCGTCTAGAGTCAGAGAAGGATGTACTGGTGGAGAGATATTCTCAGCTGGAGGCCATCAGAGAAACCTACAGACAACACTGCTCCCTGAGAGGTAGGAGGGGGGATCAGGAAGTGGGCCTTGAACTTGATGCAGGTAGGAACAAAAAGGTGGCTGAATAAATGTAGGGCAGGATGGAGGGTTGTGAGACTTTCGGGGCCAGCCATGGCTTATGGGTAGAGTCGTCGTCCTGCAAGGATGGGTGACGTGCAGAGACCAAATTGTATGTATTATATTTAATATAACAAATGTTATCAAGTTTAAAGATATTACAGTGTTAACTAGTTACAGATACTGTACTGTCCAGCTGTTATTACAGTCTGATGTAACTACAGACGCTGCTAGAAAATGGCATGTAATAGTAAAGGCTCAGAAGTAAAATATACCTCTTATTTGTACTTAAGTACACTGCTAGAGAGAATGCAATTCCACTGCGACATCACATCTAGAAGACCTTCAGCTGCTTTCTAGGTGGAACCTTACCCCCAGCCTCTGAGCCTAACTTAACCTACTGCATCTTTTTTGAAAAATATGTAAAAAAAGTGGGCAAAGAATGGGAGGAGGGGCTGAGGAAGTGAGTTGAGTGGGGGAGCGCGTGGATGTGTGAGGCAGGAGTTGTTCAGCCGGTGCATTTCATAACATGGATTAGTCCCAACAAGGCGAGAATATTTGCTTGCATTACAACCTAAATTGGTGAGTAGCTGTTCTTCTACTGGACAGAAACGGTTTCCTAAAACTATGACAATGTGGTGTGAAAACAGGGCTTTTCTTCCACGGTTTATATCTGTGTACAACATCCATATTTTTACGCACATTTTTGAAGTTCTCGCACGAGAAAAGCCTTTCTGCTCGCTTGAGGTGGTTTTTACCTTTAGTTACAAAAGAGTTAATGCACTAAAATCATTATGGAAACACAGTAGATACCTGTTGAATAGTTATTACGGGATAATTTGTATCTTCTTGGATTTTCCAAAATGACGAGTGAAACTCGGAGATGAACGTAGACTGTTGTGTCACCGACAGAGAGCCAAAAACCAACCTCCACTACCACAAGGAGGGGTGGTAATTATCCGTAAGCTCATATCTTATATTCATTAACTACTTTATTGCCTTTATACGAGCCCTGCTAATAAACAAGTCAAGCATTAAAAGCATCAGAAAGAAACAAAGGTTGACTATCATGTAAGCCATTTGATTTGGTTGCAAAATACTTACTCCGATAAAGACTTTTCTTAAGCATCTGTTCACATGTATGATCCCTCACATCGGTGAACTATTTGTGATCGCATCCGCCATGATTATGTCATTTTGTGGCAGGGCTCGCATCACACCGGCTTGTCTATAGCACCAACTTCTGACCACACTACGCTATAGCTGGGTTTATTTTCTCGAAGTCAGTTGAAGGAAACACCTAATCGTCATTCATTTTTTGCGGCCTTTCAAAAGTTTGCTTAAAATTCACTTGACGATTGAATGGAAACCCGGCTGCTGTTTCTCCTCTCTGTGTCTCTTCTGTTTCCAGAGCATCAACATACAATGGGTCCAAATATTTTGGACGGTACGCTATATCTGAACATTAACAATTTGAGTTATGCGCGTGTGTTCAGTATACGCTGTGCTTGCATTCGTCTCGCTGTCTGCGGGTACGGTCTGTCTGTCTCACCCGTTCTTTCTCTCCTTCTCCTCAGATGGGATGGTGGGTCAGGTGTCCCCAGAGGCGTTGTCCTCCAGACTACAGACAGAGGGCAGCAAAACGGAGGAAGAGTCAGAGGTCAGAACTGCCTTGCACACACACACACACACACACATGCACACGCACACGCACACGCACATACACACACACAATCAATATGAAATGATGTATGGGTAGATAAAGACTTTCACAGATCATTTTAACCAGTAAAACAATGGCTTCCAAGTTTTCTGCAGCTGTTGTGGCTAACGACAGCAGACATGCTACGAACGGACCAAAACATTTCTGTAAGGGACGAATGTGCTGCAGCTTCATAAATGAAGAGATCCAACAAAGGAAATGTGATGCCAATGGAGGAAAAAAAATGTAATTCCGAAATCCACAAAAACGCTGCAAATGCAGAAACAACGTCAAGTCAAAAACACACAACCATAACTAGCGACAGGAACCTGGTGCTCTTTTAGAATGGTGTAGAATGACGATCGTGAGGGAGGGAAGCATATGTCGCTTTTTAGTCTTTCTTCCTCTTTTCTTCCCGCTGCGAAAAAACAATCTCAGTCGTCTGGTCTCTCTTTCTCAGGTTAAGAAATGAAACGTTCCACCAGGTTCTCCCGCTAGAGGCCTGGAGAACATCTTTTGGTTTGACTGGAAATGCAGTGTTTTTGACTTTGCATAGTTTATGTATTTGCAGCGTGTTTTGCTTGCTGTTGGTTGTCGTCTTTCACATAATTTCATTATCACATCCTGGTTTGGGCTGGAGCTGAGAATTGGTATTGTTAAGACTTTATGGATACTCCCTTACGGTTCGGTTCTTTATGGTTCTTTATTATTGGTTCTTTTGCATTACTGAATAATTGCTTTTTAAAATAAATATTTTAAAAAAGTGTGTGTCTCTATCTGCAGGCTCTAGCTGATGAGTTTCTGGAGGGCTCGCTGCTGTTGGACCCCTTCCTGGATCGCTTCCTCTCCCTGCGGTCCCTCGCTCACAAAAGGCGAGTGCGGATAGAGAAACTCCAGGAGATCCTCCGGCAGAGGAGCGAGGGCAATCCCAACGCCGCGACCCCATCAGCGGGCAGCGGCCAAGACCCCGCGGCCACCTCCTCACCGTGGAATCAACAGACGTCAACGGCGACGGCGACGAATCCGCAGCAGGCAAACTCCACACCTCAGCCCTCCGGCTACCAAAACGCCTCCCAGCCGGCCTCCTCTGCGGGAGTCCCCTCCGGTCTGCCCTATAGCCCGTACCCCGTCACACCCAACCACCCCACCGCCGCGGCAGCCGGCTCCGGCCCGGCCAACACCCCGTCGCAGTTCCCTCCGTACCCAGGTCCCGGCTCACCTTTCACCCCAGCGGGGTGCTACCCGGGCCCCAGGCCCGCTTTCGGGCCTCCGGCTTCATCCGCCTGCCCCTACCCGACCCCGCCCTCCTTCCCTTCCCCGCACCCGGGCTCAGCATTTGGCCAGTACAACCCGAGCCAGCCCCAGAGTGGCCCCACGCCCTACCCGGCATCCTACAGCTACGGCGGCTACAGCTACCCAGCCGGGCCCGCGTTCTCCAATTCTCAGTCGGCAACCGGGAGACCCATCTACAGACCAGGATATGGAGTTCCACAGCCGTACTCATGAAAGCACTGCTGCTCCTCTGTCTCAATTCTTCCTCTCAAATCTTCCCTTCATTGCTCTCCCTCCTCTAACTCCAGTCTCCCCGAGCCTGTATCCCTGTCCTCTCCTCCTCTCTCGTCTTTTTCTACCCTCCTTCTTTCTTTCTCCCATATCGAGGTCTCTCGCTTTACTTATCTTCGTTGCACTATTTCTCTCTTTCTCTAAATATGGGTCTGATCTCTCCGTCTCTCTTTCCTTCCCCCCGTCTCTGTCACCCTACGGCCCACCAACTCCCCCCACTAGTCTCAGGTTGTTGCGTTGTGTTTAAGTGTTAAAACACTATCTGGCCCTTCATACCCTCAGCCCCCCCCCCTCTCCATCGCTCCTACCTTCCCCTCCTCCTCTTCCATTTCTTGTGTGTGTATGTATGTATGTGTGTTTGTGTGTGTGTGCGTGTGTTGCTCTTTGGCAATCAGAAAGTCCTTATAAACACACAAGTGCACTCCCTCTTATGACACACGCATGTCTTTGTAACACCACATCAGTGTCCAGTAGCTGTCTGATTAACATTTGTTGTTCACGAGCACACGTGTGCGTAGACAAAGCGGTTCATCGGGCTCGAGTCTTGACCCTTCGGCTCTTAACATGCAATTGAATTGGGAAAAAGTTGATGGCCGTCACAAACGCCGGCTCTCGTGTCAAGCGAGTTTTCGACGCAGCGTTTGAGAGAACCACGTCCTCCTCAGTATGCTGGATCTGTCAGCTCTTCCAGGCACCTCCCCCGTCTACAAACACAAGTATCTCATCCTGCACACACCTGTAGACGGTGGGCAGAGGAACCTCAAGTCACCACTTTATCTTTTTGTCAACCAAAGAACCGTGTGAGTATCACAGCGCTTTGCTTCGTCTCCGTTTTCTCTGTCCTGGCTCACTCTCCCTTTTCCATTTCGGTCCCGCAACAGTTTTGTCCATGTGACCTGGACGGTGTAAGCGGTTGATTGTGGGAGGGCGATAGAGCCGGGGGAACAGCGGACGAACCCACGTAGTCGGCTGATCCACTGTCAGATGGGTCTTGAGCCAACCGTCCCTTCCGGTTTGCGGTGAATCTGAATTTGCGAGTCCCCAATTCCTCGACCAAGAAGAAGACGGCAGCAGCGCGTGACAGGGAGCCGCCATTTTCACTTGTTAGCCGTCCTTATTAGCGTGTCTTGCGTTCGTAGTTTCATGTATGTATCTCACTCCAACACAAAAAAAAATACAATATCACAAACGCTGGTAAGACAAGACAAGGAAGGAAGTTTGTAAAATGTTTACTTTTACATACAGACGTTATGTTACGAGCTAGTTCGCTAGCGTTGGCTAGTGTTAGACACGATTGCTAACTAACATTATCAGAAGAACTCCATTTCAGAGTCCTCGAGCTCCTTTCCCCTTTTTATATGCTTGGCTTGCCAGATGGTTTTAGCGTGTTTAGGGTCCGTGTGGGTGGAAACGCGTGGCCCGTTTGTCAACACATTCAAGTCTCCACCGGTAGAGCACGGTGCGTTAATGCTAAGAGCAAGCGCAATGGAGTGCGAGCAAAGAAACCCGGATGGGTTCAGATGGAGCTGGCAACACTGGAGACCTGTTGCGGCGCCCTCGTCGAACCCGCCGTGCTCACGGCACCCGCTGCCGTAAGTCTGTCGTTCACCGTTTGAGCCAATCATACGTTCACTCCTTCGTTCCCACCTCGTCCGTCACCTCCCCAACACCTCTGTCGTCCTCATCCCTTCCTCCTGTGCTGACCTTCCTCTCCGTCACTCTCCCCCTCTCTTCATCTGCTCGTTGAATATGAACTGATGCTTGACAATGATAACCCGAAGAGAATAGTTTTATTTCTATAAGTTCACGCTATCCGTGAGAATACATGTGATGTGTATAGTTTAAAGGGAGTGACAAATATAAAGTTGGAGATCAGTTTGTGTCAATTTAATCAATACAAATAATATCATTGAAATTGCAATGTAGGAAATTGCTGAAAGCTCATTTATGGATCTTTACGAGGAACATGCCACCTCTCTAAATTTGTATTACACTGTGGAATAAACATGAAACTATAATATCTCATGAAAGAGTTACCGTGCAATGTCACATTTCATCCAGCTCATCATGGTTTGTCCTCTCGGCTTCCTCAGAACACTTTGAACATGCGACGACAGAGCGGCGTCGCGCCGCTTTCACCAGCTCTTTTCACATTATTTCCCGACTCTGCATGTCATGAAATTGTCGCCCAGAAAAAAACCAGAATGAAACCATTCACCTGTTGGGTTATTTATTATAGCTGTAGTTGGTGTCCGAGCCACATTAGGAGTCTTTCACTGCTGTGTCACAGCTGGAGTTTCATCAGTAGAGCAAAAAAAAAAATAATAACAGTTGTGATTTTATTATATTTCATTAGCAGGTTTTGAGTTTCCTGGTTTCAGCTGTCCGCTATCGTCTCACATCCATGAAACGACCGCGCCCGCCCTTTTGGGTCGGAGGCGTGTCCTCTTCTGTGACCTCTTCTGTTTAAAAGCTGTCCGACTGGTCGTCTGATGGACTCGGTTATGAAGTTGATCTCCGCCCTCGGCAGAGCTCTGCAGCGTTCCTGTCACTTATCATATACCTGTTGGAAAGGATGGGAAACCCAATTTAAACAAGACTAGATTCTTAAAAAGAAGTGTTGTTTCAGTGGCGACATCTCTGCAGCTCATAGATATTCCATTCAAAATGTTTGGCCCCAATTTCTGTTCACAATATTTGCGTCAATATTTAGAGCTACATGTGTGCATTCAGTATGTGCTGTATAATATAGAATAATAAAAATGGATTTCTAGCCTTTCACAACTACAGCTCAATGGTGTTTAAAAGATGTCCACATGTCAAAAAAAAAGATCATGGGAACTGTAGTTGTACAGGGCAGAAGGCGTCGTACGGCAACACCTTTCTTTAGCTGGGAACGACCTCGACCGACCTTCTAAACCTGATGGCCGACACAGAAATGTCCAGAAGAGCGCTCCCCATAAAGAATATGTTCACTAGACGAATGTCGGTCCAGCCAGTGTTGGGATGTCACTCTATTTGGCAAAAAAAAAAAAATACATCAAAGATGCATCAGATCAACAATAGTAGTTTGCTATTACAAGCTATGCTTTGTGAAGCAGAATATGCTGTGTCTAAGGGCTTTATTAATGGTTGATCAATACTAAAAATAGATTAGCTTATCTTTAAAGCGTCGTAACTGGATCGCGGCAGTTCTTCATGAAGCCATCACTAAGTTTGGGTGTAAAGTTCAAACCACTAGCCACTTAAAAAAAATAATGATTTACTGAATCAGGTTGCACATTTAAATTTAGGAACCGTCTTGGCTAAAGACCTTAGCGCTGTGTACATTGGTTGTGAGGAAACACTTGTAGTAGTACTGTCCAATCAGGAGCTGTCAGTTATGTAAACAGGGCGTCACCTGAGCATCACAAGATATGTCTTTAATAAAAATACCCCCATTCTAAATGTACGTGGATACATATAGCAATGTGGTTGCTTTAAAGTTAGCTAAACAAGCTAATGTCATGAGGTCATTTAGTGTAGCGTCTTGCAATATGGAGCGTATTACATTCCTTTTGTGAAATGAAGTTATTATTGAGCCGCATTTGGATCAGACGTGTCGTCCGTATCCCGTTCATCCTGAGCAGCAGTTAGATGCAGCATCTGTAATAATTCATCTCTACGTAAGAACTTCATTTAGCCGTGCCTACGTCTACTCTTAGTTAGCCCGCCCAGTCTCACGGCAGTTTGTAACATTGACACATGTCACAAAATGTATTCGTATTCATGGCCATGAATTTAACTTAACGACAAAACCCTCCACTAAGTCAGGTTTGAGAAAACCATCACGGTTGGACTTAAGACGGGTACGTAAAACTTAGTTAAGTTGAGGAAAAAAACGTCACAATCACCGGACCAAAAAACAAAGAAGAAACAACCTGCCTATGAATGAATGAGCAAAATGTGTTTTAATGATTTCGAAACTCAAACATTAGTAAATGATAGTTAACCATTAATAAGTCATTTGTTACATTGTGTGTCTCCTTTATGGAGGAGGCCTGACTGCAGCCTGTCCACCTCCAGGCCCCAGACCCCCATGATGTCTCCCAGCAGGTCAGAAGCAGCCAGCATGATGCATGTGATGCTGCACGCTCCAGCTGAACTCACTGCTGCCGCCACTCGATGGCCCGAGCCGGCCGACCGACCCGACCCGGGTCTGACGCGGTTCCTGTGACCCATTGTCAGCTGGTCGGGTTGTTTTTATTTTTTTTCTGTGACAATCTGTGTGTCGCTGTGACACCCCGAAGTGAGGATCACGGGACAGGATGTGCATGAAGAGTAGGAGGGGCCAGCGGATGTCCATGCTCATACAGTACTTGCATTCTCTTGACTACATCACTTGTGTTTTACTTTCATATCGGTCTGTTCATCTTCACCCAACACACAGACCTGTGTTTTGGCTGTTTCCAGTTGGCTCTGAGCCAACACGACGAGGGGACTCTCCCCTTCAGATGACGACACTCCAACAGTCTTGAGCATGACGAGCTTTTCATATCCAGCTTTAGGACAGAAGTTTGTACTGGGGAGAAACAATGGCAGCGTTTTAGAAGAAGCACAAAGATGATGTTTGAGTATTATCTAGAGGGAAATAACATTCAGGTGGATTTCTCTGCTCTGTATCTGATGGGGATGAATTATATGATGTACATGATGACTGCAGAATATTAAAAACCCTTTTTCTTTTGTTTTTTTCTTTGTATTTTTTGGGGTTGTGACAAATTAAACAGAAGTTGATCTAAATCCAAACTGAGTCTTCATTTCCACTTTGAAGCGCTGTTCATTAAAAGCACGGAGGGACATTTTGCATTTATTGGGATTAATACAAATCAATGTGAAGGAGCTGATATTTAACATAATGAACGTTAATATAGTGCCTATGTGAAGATATATAATGTAATGGACACATCCTTTCCAACCTCGTCTGATCTCTGGAAACCTTTTGAGAGCGACGTGAAAACATGAAGACACACACACACACACACACACATACACACACGGACAATGAAGCTGATTCTGAAAATAACCTTTAACGTCTTAAAATGTGTCGGGGCTTTCAAAAGCTCGGCATGACTCTTAAGAACAAGACTGTCACCGCGAGAGGGTTTACTGACACTCCTCTCTTACATGTTGTAATGTCGTCTCATTTCTGCTAATGATGTTCATTAGCAGAATTTAATAGAGATATTTCTTTTGCAGATTGTTTGGACCAGCTGGTTTTTCCATCATTCACCAGATCCAGACCCCAGTGTGAAAACTACTGGTCTACGGTGGAAAAGATCTGCTCGTCACAAACACGTTTCTCTTTTTCACAAACGACGTTTAACGATCTCTCTGAATTGAACAC
>NW_027175998.1:2107500-2132500 GCF_023055335.1 Clinocottus analis | reverse complement strand
CAATCACAAAGGCTGGAAGGGAAGGCCCTGACACCAGAGACAAGAAACACACAAATACAGCAGGAAATATTGAAATGAGTTGGAATTAGAGCGCCGTGACACACAGCAGGAATAATCTCATCCATCACAGGACTCTACAAATGTATGAAGTTCCTTTTGAGTTCATAAGTTGTAGTTTTCAAAGGTGATTAAATGTTCTGCCCTTCACTTTGTGTAGCTCCTATAAGGCTCTGTTGGGGCCACCTTCATAACATACAAGCATACGACAAAGATTGTGTCTGTTTTAAACTCACTTCTACAAGATGTCATACACCTCAATTAGATTAAATTACATTACATTTATTTCGTATAGCCCAAAATTGCAAATGTGCCTCAGAGGGCAATGTTTTTTTTTTATCACCACACCACTTTATATTTTACTCTTTATATTTTTTTCTGTTTTCTTTGTTTTAAATGTACTATTGTTTTAATATGTGCATTGGAACTTCCACATATTTGGCCTTTTTTTTCAGTTTTACATTATTGCCAACTTTTATTAGCAATAATTCTGTTATTTATCAGATGCCTTCTGATATTTGCATCTTACTATTAATTCCTTTTCTTAAATTTTACATCTTTCATGTGAGCTTATTTGTATTGGTATTGTTATTATTGTTTTTGTTATTGTTGTATATATATATATATATATATATATATATATATATATATATATATGTTGTATATATATATATATATATATATATATATATATATATATATATATATATATATATATGGGACATGATAAGTAAACGGTCTCATTCAGGTTTTGTAAAGAAAAACACCATCTTATGAAATATGACTTTTTTTTCAAAACTAACAAATGTAACAACGCACAAATGCTCTTTTGAATCCCTGGTTGGATTATAATATTTACACATAACCTTAACTATATAGGTCCATTTGAATTGAATATATAGAACCAAAGTATAATCCAATAGTGCAAGTAAAACTCAATTTAGGGTCTACTTTAACCTGTTGAACATGTTCATAAACTATTTCAGGACAGTTGGTGTTTCCTAACATTTGAGTAAATAATTCAGGAATTTAGTATAGCATAATTTACAATATTATATTATGTTATTATATTATTGAGTTTTATTACACTATTTTTGAGTCCATCATGCCTATGTTGCAATTCATCCCTCAACCTTCCCTGACTGGGCATCAATGTACTTTGGTGTACTTGTGTACTCTGTTTTCTTAGCAGAGCCTCATGGCTCACAAACATGTATCTTTCTTTTAAACGTCATATAAGTTAAGCGTCACGTAACTCTTCCCCTCACCTCTTCCTCCTACCTCTTCCTCCTTCCTCGCTTCTTATCATCATTTCATATTTTCCCCACCCATCTCCGCCTCTCTTCTGCAAGCTTCCTTTGAAGAGAGGAAATCTGCACTTTTGCACAAGCAGCAGCGACGGGCCGGGGATGATGAAGTGATTCACTGTATGGAGAGAGAGAGAGAGAGAGAGAGAGAGAGAGAGAGAGAGAGAGAGAGGTAGTTTGACACCTCTGCATCATTTCCTTTCTCATCTGTTTTTCTGTTGTTGGCCTCTTTTGTGTGTCTGCTCTCCTTTCTGCCTGTCTGTCCTCTTCCTCTACTGGTTCATTGTCACTGTGATGGATCTCGGTACTGTTGTGACCTTCTTAACTCTTTCACTCATCGTTGCTGGTAAGTGCATATTACTTTCAGGACATATGGAATATTGCAAAATAGAAGAACTGGGCACATAAACCGGTTTGGCATCATGATAGCCCTTTCCCTCTGAGATGGGGCCAGGCCTGAACTGTACTGAAAATAGCATAACATTTTAAAGTGTAAAAACTTGTACATGTGAGAAAAAGCAACAAAAAAAAAAAAATTGATGCATCCGGAACACAATCAATGACACAAACACGAGGAAAGCAACGGGCAAAAAGTGAGACTGTTTTCACGTGGAGAACTTTCCATTTGACAGTCACGATCGTCAAAATGTCTCACGATAACAGCAGCTTTAATGTGGGTCTCCTGGCTGCCAGCGGCTGCCAAATTCCTAATAGAAGTGCAGTTGTTAGCACTTATGCTAGCCTGTGACTAGCCCAATGCTAAGCCGAACACCAGGCCAACGCAAGCCGAACGCTAGTCCGACAGCTGCTGTTGGTTGGTCCTAGTTCTGCTGACTGATGTCCCGTTTGGTTGTGAAGTTACTTGAAGAAATATAATTACAGAAATATAAATACATCTAAATATATCATGAGTTTGATACGACCCCTTCTGCGCCGTTCCAGAAATATTATTGATTCCACAAGGATTCATAAAGATGGAGTTTGCTGTTCTTTGTAAAAACTATTCCAGTCGTTTGATAAAGCATCCCAATGTGTGACATTTTATCACAGTCTTAAAAGAAGTACTCTTTCCGCTTGAACCGTTAGCGTACGCTGGCATATCGTCACCTACCTAAAATAATGGCCCAAGTCAATTTTTTCAGGTTTTTACAGAAAACACAAAAAACTTGACCAAACGTTAGAGGGGTGCCTCTGGACACTGCACAACAGGCATACTGTAATACCGGTCAAATTATGTTATGTTCACTCACATAAAACTGAAATGCTCACAAAAATGCTAACTAAATTGCTAGCTTAAATGCTAGCTTCAAAATGCCATCTTGAAAAGCTTGTAAAATTGCGTAAGTCGCGTTGTCTTCTGACTCAGGCAAAATAAAATGGCCTAAGTCACACTCACGACACAGGCCGTTAAACTACAAGGGTAGAATCACATGATCTGTTCAACTGAGGATGTAGGCGGTTTTACCAGACGTGGCCAGTATCATGAGATGATTTAGGCAAAAAAAATTGTCTACAAAATTTTAGTAAGGTGACGATATGCAAAAAATGCGCCGTGGTATTTACAAAGTTACTTAAAGGTCCGCTCCATTGAGGTGCTCTTGCATGGGCGGCCCACCTTTTACGTTCATCCCACTTTTCCAGGATAGGTCAAACAGTCTGCTGCGAAATTCTCTCAACCCAGTAAAACGTTATTTAGAGCGTGAACTACTCATGTGTGCGCACGCTTCGATGCACTGCATCAAACGTGTGTCTTTCAACGAGATGACTTTGTAACATGAAAGCTGCGGCCCTATTGTCCACCTGCCAATCATGGAGACAAACGGATGAAACGATGGTCATCATGATTACCGTCCACCTCTGTGTTGCGACATGACATCTAGCTCATCAAACTTAGGGTCTGTTGTCATGATCAAACTCGCCCTCATGGACAGTAACTCGTCATCTGAAGCATCACCAACGCTCTCCGTGTTTCCTCACCCGGCTTCCTCTGTGTTCCCGTTGACCCGGCGGTCCGGGCCCTCGGTGCCGTAGCCGTGGATGCAGCTGCTCATCAGCTGCTATGAGTGAGTCAAGGCACTGTCGACTCACTGTGACGAAAAAAACATAGTCAAGATAACAGTGTAATGCTTTATATCACACTAAAAGACTTTGACACAGCAAGTCTCTCAATAGTAACACTTTTATATTAAAGTGCTTTTGATTGTTTGATGATTCATTTATGTAATCTGTTCATAAATTACGTTTTCAGCCTTGATCTTTTGTGTAAATTGAAACCTAAACACGAGGGACGCTGTGAGACGTTATTGTGGGAACATGTAGGAACAATTATGTGTGGAGAGTTGTGCAGCCGTGTCTGGGTGTGTTTAATCAGATTTGTACATGTGTACTCAGACTAGCAACACAACTGGTCATGCGTACGTTAATAACGTTGGCTAAAAAGTGAGAGCTATAAATACAGAAAGTCATCAGTGACATCTCAGCAGGTGTTACGGGTCCGTCCGCCTCTCGAGCCAAACAGCTTTCATCCCACCAGACAGTCAGACTATGGACGTATTTACAGGTTTGCTAACACAGATCTTTTTTTTTTTATCAATGCGCTCTTTAAATAGTAAATACAGATTTGGAGCCGTTTCTTAATTTTCTTTTTTTTTTACATTTACAAATGTGTTACACACACACACATGTTCTAAATACATATTCGTAGATTCCTGTGAACATTCCCAAAACTCAGTACACATTTAGAGATTTGTTTACACATTTACAAATCTGATTACGCACTCACGGCCTGGCTTAGTTACACAACTCTCCAATATTGGCCTCATAATATTCATCAACATTGTTACTTTATTAATAAATCCTAATAAAAGTAAAAACTCAAACCTTAGTGGCAGTTAAATATATATATATATATATATATATATATATATGTATATATATATATATGTATATATATATATATATATATGTATATATATATATACATATATATATATTCTTATATATATACATCTATGAATGTGTTTGTATATATATATATATATATATATATATATATATATTTCATTCTATTATCCAAACCGCTTATCCTATTCTTATATATACATCTATGAATGTGTGTGTGTGTGGGTGTATATATATATATATATATATATATATATATATATATATATATATATATAGATATAGATATATAGATATATATAGATATATATAGATATCTATATATAGATAGATAGATATATAGATACATATGGAAAATAAGTAAATACTTCAAATTATTGTACATAACCAGTTTTGCATCTATAATAATAATATCATCATAATAATAATTTATCAATAATATACTTTGTGTCATTTTGCCGCATAATGAGACTTTTAATTGTAATACCTTGAATATTCATAATACTAATGTAGTTTTATCAGTTTAATTTAAATTTTTCAATTTGTTGAATGCAAATTTTGAGTTAATGTTTTTAACGTAAGGAATTTGACTTTTGACAGATTCTTTTAAACTGAAGTAAAGCAGCTAACACGTAACACATGTAACGGTTCCAGACCTTTTTCTGTATCGTTGTGTTGTGAACTTCACGGAAAACATTTCAAATGTACATTAAGCTTCAAACATGTCAGTTTGTTGTTTGAAGTGCAGACGGCATTTCATCGTGGCTCAACTTCTCAAAAGGTCATTTTGCACGACGACAAGAAGATCTCGCTAGATTACAGAACGCATTTCTGGATTGTGCTGATCAGTTCATATTGTGTAAACTAATATGAACTTAAGTAAATGAAATGCTTTAAGTTACAAAGTAAATAAACATAAATTAAAGTTAATTAAATGAGTTTGTTGAATGCTGAATTGAAGTACGACGTCACTCCTGCTGACCGCTCCCAAAGTTTAATACGATCTGCATCGCGGCCAAAACCGAACAGAACCAAAAGACAAAGAAGCAACTCGCAAAACTCAAACTTAGAATTATTTTCTGTGAATTTTAATACTTTCAATAAAAGTTTTAAACTTTGGGTTGAACCAAATTGAAAAAAAAAAATGAAAAAAACCCCTACAACACATTTTCAGATGAACCCGAGTAGTTCATGTATCTATTCATGCAGATAGTTTCGGTTCTGTTTGCAGAAGCTTTGAAATCCACGCCACTGAAACTAGTGCCGCCACCCAACACAGCGGCGCTGAATAGAAACAGGGCGCCAAAGTAACATTGAAGAAAATCAATGTCCGTGACTGTTTTTAAAAGGTTTTGGTAGAAAATTGTTCCTTCAGTTAAAAAAAATATCTCCAAACCACAATGGGCAAATGAGAAAACTTGTGAACTGGCTCAATTTGAAATGATCTAATTGATTTTATATTCTTTTATTGTTTCATTGAGCATGCTGATTAATTATAAATGTTTTTTTTATTAAATCAGCACGTGTCTACATCCAGTAAACGTTCAGCAGCTAGCGTAGCATAGACGTAATTGTTGCTGCGCTAGCGTAATCTGCTAATGTTAGTTTCCCTAACGTTTTAGAAACATATCGAAGTATCGCCTTTAACGTCTCCGGGTAACGACGAGTATCACTGTGACACGACCTTTGAGCAGGACGAGCTCCAAACCCACACGAAACCAGCCTGACACCAGCAAAGGAGTTTACGGAGCACGAAGTCTCATCATTGTCGTTGGATAGTCATCGTCATAGTCATGTCATTGACTTGTTAGCCCGTTGAAAACTGTGGAACCAATGTTGTCTCCAGATCTCCTTTTCCCTGTGTTTGAGTCGTTGTAAGAAGCCCAAATTAATTCCAATACGTGTGTTTATTGTATGTATTTGTTCAGCAAAGTCTTGGGAAAAAAATGCACATCTGCAAAAAAAAAAAAAAAAAAACACTTTTGAAAGATATTTTGACCGTAACTATGAACATCCAGCATGATATGAGCCAGATTCCCCCAAAAATGCCTCCTGGTGCGGTCAATAAGACACCTTTTTGGAAAGATTTAGGACTTAAAGAATCGGAATCTGCAACAACAATCACATTAAAACAAAGCCTTGGCCTGTTAGGAAGGAGTTTCATTTAAAAAAAAAACAACAACTGTCGTTTGGTTAAAAAATGCTGGGACTTAAAATAGGAGCGGCAGGATTTTTTACTTTGTGTGGTATACTAGTTTCATCTTCCTGGAGGTAAAGCATAATTGGACCAGAGTCTTGTCGAACTGCAGCTGGACCGATGACATCATGTCTGGCCTTGTTGCACTCGGAAAGAGCTGCCCCATGACCTGCTCGCCTTTTGCCTCCGGACATAATACAACTTCTTGCTTTAGATATAGATTACACAATGTCTATATTCAATTACACAATGCCTATATTCAATTACACAATGCCTATATTCAATGATACGCGGATGTGAGACCGAAATATGGCCTGGCACTCCAGTCTTAGAGGAGATGAAGATATCACTGTCGCCATATTGTCCCACCGAGAGCTGTTTGGTTACCACAACTCTGTGTGGCATCAGCTAGTACGCTAGTCCACACAGTATTACAGATGTTTTATAGGTCCGGCTTTCACAGAACTATTTATTATGCTCAAGAACATGACATTAGATATAAACTGCTGTAATACTGTAAGTAAGCTGAAGTAAGCTTTTTGTTTGTTGTTGCTTTAAAAGATGCCTCCTCGTGGTGTGCAGTGCTGTGGGAGAGTCTGCAGGACTTGAGGGCTAAAGCTGATTATCACAGGGTTGCATAAACCTTGTGTCAGCACCAAGCCTGTTGGGAGATGGAAACCTTTAGAAGCACCTCACAATTGTATAGTTTAAGTTGTATAAAAAGCTACGTAATTCCTTAAAAAGCTGGTCACTGTAGTTCTCAGCTAGTGTTACTGAAAACATGAGAAAATAGTGTCTTTGTTGGGGTCTATTTTCAGCGGTGGATTAATCCACAGTCTTCATTTTTGGCAGCAGGACAGTGTTTACATATGGGATTAAGTTAAAATACAGACTACTGTGTTCATGGTGAAGAGGGAACATCAGAGCAACATATGGCTCCTGGATGAGTTTTAATTGTTTCTGTACAACGTTTACGAAACTGATGAGATATATTATCTGGTTTAAATACACACACAATACTTCAGGCTTCACACTCCAGGCAGAGACCACCAACTTAAAACATTTTCAAGAATATTATAAGCTATTTCCTCACCTTTGGTACGAAACTATCCTACCTCATCTTATAAAATACAACTGGAGGCAGTATAATAATTCAAATGAAGTATTAAATTATTATTTTGTAGTTGCACAAACTTTGAAATGTTTAACAACTATGGACATAGTTTATTTACATTTACATGTCTACTTTCACCCATTATCATATACATTCAGATGCTGCTCATCAGAATCTAAATCCTCATTCACAAACACTCAACGATGGCATGACACAGCCTTCAGGAACAATTTGGGGTTCAGTATCTTGCCCAAGGAAACTTCTCATGGATGCATTCTGGAAGAGATGGGAATTAAACCTCCAATTGTCCGCTAAGATTCTCATTCATCTCCTTTTTTTATTTCTTTATTTGATTTTAGACATCCCTTATCATTCTGTATCTATCAGAAAGTGCCCCAAGCACACACACACACACACACACACACACACACACACACACACACACACACACACACACCTACACAAACACATACAAATCAAATTTGACTGTAAAACAGACCAGAGGGATACTCCTCTTAGTGTGAAAGGATCTTTTGATGCAGTGTGTTAAACTGTGTTCTCCAGACTAACTGGTCCTTGTCTTCCAGCATCAGCCCAAACCAGAGATGGGCCAAACATCATAGAGACGTCTTCACCCTCTCAGACCTGTTCCTGCCCCACTGGGACTCCTGCAACCACTGCTGGTCCGACCTTCAACCCCAGCAGCTCTGTGTTGGACCTGGGTCTCCTCACAATCACCTGGAGTAAATGTGAAGGAGACGTTGCCCTGAGCCTCTTTCATCTCTCCAACTCCTCCTTCCCTGTTTGTCGTGAGAATGCAACCAACATCCAGGGTCTTTTGAGAAATGTGTGTGATGACCGGAAAGGTTGTAAAGACACACCACAATGGCACAAAAGCAAAAACATGCAGCTTGGCTATGTCATCACAACGAGTGGAGCAGAGAAGAGGACCAGCTGCGAGACACTGAGGGTCCAATGCAAAGGTTGGTCTACTGTCTGTGTGCCGGTGATCATCTTTGGATGTGTGTGTAAGTGAACTAATACTCTGCAGCGTTTAGGAGGCTAACATGACGCAGTGCATGATGACAGGCGATGAAGCATCTAAACATATACTCCCTAATTTAAGTTTGTCATATAGTTAAAACTATAAAAAAATGGAAAAGGATGAATTGACTTGTACAGCATTTTTTAGACTACACTTCATTGTCTTTCACCCATCCACACACTGAAGGCAGGGGCCACCATGCATACCTACCCACTCACACACCAATGGCGCTGCCCGTATAGGGGAGTGATTTGGGGTTAAGTGTCTTGCCCAAGAACACATGGACATAGACTAGAAGAGCCGGGGATCAATCCTCTGATTGAAGGATGACCAGCTCTACCACTGGGGAAACAGAGGTTTTCCACAGTCCCACCACTGGAAACAAAGCTTGGCATCCATCCTCTTCCTGAAGGCCACTTTCTCTGGCAGACGAAGCCCCAAATACCGCCATCTCCTCAGAACCTGGTTTATGTCACCAAAACATGGTTTGGATAAAGTGCAGCAGAAAATGAGATGATCACTGCCCGTGGTTTCTGACAACAACCCCACCAGACCAGGGGGAGAGGGAAGCTAGCTAAGCTAAGAGCTAAACTGAGATCTAAGCTCAGAGCTAAACTGAGAGCTAAGATCAGAGCTAAACTAAGAGCAAAGCTAAGAGCTAAAGTAGCCCAGCTTCTACCTAAAGGCTGCTCCTAGCTAACATGAGGTCGCGAGCACGTGAAATTTATGAAACACAACTCAGGCAGACCAAGCAACTGGAAACCTGTTTCCAGAGGCAACACCCCCAGATATTAATGTGAGGACAAAACTGAAACTCAACTTAATAGGCTATGACAGAAGGATGAACAGTCTGAACCCGTAACAAGTTCTGCTCCTTGAAACTGAAAAGATTACACTTTGTCCGTTGACACCATTCATGTGTGTGTTTTTGTGTGTGTGCGTCCAGTTGAGGAGGTCGTCCCAGATGTACAGGGGCAGCTGCAGGCCTACAGAGTGGTGACAGCTTTACTCTGCTGCGTGCTGCTGGTCCTGTTACTGATCCGCTTCACTAGACCCACCGTCCACGCCCTGCAGAAGAGATGTGAGTACACACACACACACACACACACACACACACACACACACACAAACACAGAGATGCATATAGGCTACATGTCTTCATGCAATCAGTACTTGCTGACCTGAAAACTCTTATATTTTTAGATTAAGACTCTTCAGATTATAGATTATGTCCAAGAAGGGACTGTTGATTTAAATCCAAAGGATTCTGTCACAGACTGACACAACAGAACAGACTGCTCGGTGTGGTGCTGGGGTGGGTCCTCAGATTCTCATTTAGATGTTACTAAATACTGATGCATGGTGCATGGAAGGATGACCTCATACCAGAGTGCCGAGGGAAAAAAAGGAATCTCTCATGTAAAAAAAAAAGTCCAAACTATTGGAACAGAAAATGTAAAATTCATGTTGAAACCCAACGCTGATGGTAAACAGCTGATTTACAGAATACATTTTAAGGGCCCTGAAGAGTCAGTTGACTCAAACATTAATCAATATAATATTTTTGCACTTAATGATATCTAGCTACAAATAAATGCTTGTAAATGTCCAGCCCAGCTAGAAGAGAGGTAAGGGGCCCTTTATTATCAACATCCCAAGTTGGAGTAAAATCTTTTAGTCTTTGCAACATGCAACGTGTCGCCTTCACAACGCGTCTGTGCAGTACAAATCACACAAAGCTTCACCACAAAAAAAACTATTTCCATCGCTAATAATGACTAAAAACTTTCACTTTTTTTTTTTTTTTACCTCGGCAGCAGTTACATACATGTTCAGTGGTTTGGTTTCTGTGTTTTCAGTGTCTGAAAGGAGGCAGAATCGCTGGATCGGACCAACACAGAGTCACAGCGGTGAGTCACACACACACACAGGGAAAGTATAATGTGTTCATGTCCCAACATACCTACATGAACTCACATACACATACACAGTACTAACACCTTGTTGGTTTGGGTCTTCAAGAGAGATGTGTTGACATTAACAACAATATAAAACAACACCAAATGTATACTTTTAAAGTTAGTCTCTCATCTGTTTATGTTTGTGTTTAGTGTCATACCAGCGAGGAAAAACTGCAGTTAAAAACAATGACGAAGAGAAGAGACTGTCCTACCCTGGTAACACACACACACACACACACACACACACACACAAACAAACAAAGTTAGCTCACTGGCCTCAGCAGTACCCTATTAGTTTGACTCTGGCTACTCTTCCTGTGTGTCGTCCAATCAGCTCTGGAGCGACTGTCAGTGATTGACAGCAGAGAGCCGTCGTCCAACAGGAACAGCGATTACAACTACTGACACGGATCCTCTTTTTGCACCATCATCATCATCATCATCATCATCATCATCAGTCATATGTGGGCTAAGAATATGTTTTCATATTTGACTATTACTGGATTTTGTTTGTAATTGGAATGACTGAGTATTGAAGATCGTGTGACATTGATATGTACTTGGACTGACTGCCACACATATTAAACCTTCAGTTCTAAAAGATTCAGCATTTACAACCATCCATGTGTTGTATCGTATCAAACTCAATTTAGCAGCCTTTTTAAACAAGTTGTATCATTTTACCGAAGTTATATTCACATAATAATTGTCATAATATCAATAATTGAATCGTTTTGGGGTTGTTACAAGGTGTATTTTTGACTTTTAGCTGGGCTAGTGGTTTCCTCATTCCTACAGTCGTTGTGCTAAGCTAATCTACAACAACCTGGACTAAGTTTACAAAGTTATTGATTCAAAACAACCTGCTTCACTGACATTGTAACGTAAGTTTTGTTTCTTTTGTGGATCTTTTGTGATTTTTGAATATTATTGTAAACTTTTTCTCTTGACTAAAATGATCAAAGTTGCGTTTGACCTGATTTGTTGTCTTAGAAGTAGGTGAATGGAAAATGTGGTAGATTTTGGACTGAAACACAGAGAGGAGGAGGAGGAGGAGAGAGTGAAAGACGAAGGTGGTTACTAAGTGCAGAAATGTGGTTTCCTCTGCCGTTGATACAACTTCCTGTTTGTGTTATTTCTGTCGTTGCCTGTGTATTCTTCTCCATCTCTTCTATTCCTTCAGTCTTTCTCTTTCTTGTTATCTTCTTGTGTTTCTTGTCTTCTCTTTTGTCTTCCTCTGTTCTTACAGAATTGCTCCCACTTTCTTTTTTTGTGTGTCCTGCGTGATGAAGTTAGGGTTGAGGTTGATTGTTCATTCATAATCATCCTCACACATCTCAGATATAACTGATTGGATTTCAACAAAAACGAATTTAAAAAGGTAAATTCTTTAATGGCCATGCAAAAGAAGTGAGATGCTGTCAGACAGCCGACATGTTTAAAGTCAAATTCCAACTAACAACAGATTTACTGGTTGTTGTTTCCTGGTTGGCTTGTGTTGAAATGAGGATTGAAATTTGTGACATCAGCTGGTGTAAAGGAACTTTAAAATAACTAATGGTTCCCATCAACCTTGTTTTGTTTTCTGACCAAAAGCTCTGATAAAGCCACTGTGCACTCGCTGCTCAACAGCAAACAAACGCCAGCTGGTGAACATATTACACGAAGCATTTGTCACCTAAAAAGACATATATTTTTCTCATTATCAAACTAGGGCCCACATCTATCAGCCAGTAGGAAATCAACTTTGTCCAACTTTTAGGCATGGAGTTAAAGCCTAGCATTAATTTTCTTAATGCAGTTTGACGTTGAAAATACGTCTAATACTCAAGTTTGTCTGTCGACGCTTTGTTTAAATTAAAGCCATTCAAGATAAAAAGGTGAGTAGATGTCTAATCTTAGCTGAGACATTTCAATTTAGTTCATGAGATGACCAATAGATCCATTATATTAATTTAGATAAACTAATAAACGTCCAACTGGGAAGAGACCCCGGGGAAGACCCAGGACACGCTGGAGGGATTATATCTCCCGGCTGGCCCGGGAACGCCTCGGGATCCCCCACAATGAGCTGGAAAATGTTGCGGCTCAAAGGGAAGCCTGGGCCTCCTGCCACCGCGACCCGACCCCGGATAAGCGGCGGGAAATAGATGGATGGATAGAAACTAATAAACAAATAAGGTATTATGTATATATCACAATAACTTTGTCATCCTTGAAGCTTTGGCTGTTGTAAGCCAGTGGGGGGCTAAAGGTCAGAGCAGGTCCTCTGACAACCACAGAGACAGATGTTTTGATTGCCGGCTCCTACTATTGGCATGCCGTAATGTCCTTGAACATGTCACTGAAATCCTGACCTCCCTGGGTCCCTGAGCTAAATCCTGCCAAGCCCTACCTGACCCATGAGCCATGCAAACTATTTACGGTTGCCACACAGTCGCACATGTCACTCCAGTGCTCCTACTACAATTATCCCTCATTCAAAACAGTTTGCTTCATCTGGTCCTTTAAGAATGAGACGTATACAGAACAGAATGAAAACAGCGTCAAAGCCGCAGGGCAGACGGAAAGGCCCGTGAAAAAGTCACAGTAATGGCGTCAACACCTCTGTTAACAATGGCATTCAATTAATAATGAAGGGAAAACAGCTCGAGAGGAATAAGGCCGTTGAGGGATTGGCCAGGTCAGGATGAATCTTTTCCTCCCTGCATATTTTCCTTATTGCTATGCCGATTGGATTTATGGGAAACGCAAGGAATGGAGAGGACTTGATGACTCATTTTTTTGCCTAATCTCTTTCTGAAGCAGCTAAAGAAACTTTTCTGGATCGTTTAAAGCTGACAGAAGATTGTTTTGCCACATAAGTGTTGCTTGGCATTGTGAGGAAAACCCTGAGACAGGCCCGTAAGATCTACTGATACAGACACAGGAGGAGAAGACAGTTCAAGTCAGTTTTGAATGGCGCTGGGGAGAAAAGGCCTGCCCAGAGGAAGGAGGCTGAGAGGGTAACGAGGGGCAAAGTGCGGCCATGTGGCCAAATTCCCGCAGGAGTTTTAGCAAATGGCTTGACTGACACTGAAGAAAGCTTTGTGGGAAAAGCTGGGGATCAACTTGGTTAGAGAGAGGAAGTCCTGGAGCTGAAATAATGCCACAATCTTCTGCGAGGCAATTTTGAGACCAAAATGTCCAGCAAGTTAATGGACGTTTGGAGAAACTGTAATTGATGTATGGACACATTTTCTCCAGGTCGATGCATTTTGGTGGCGCACCATATTAAGCAGTTTTTAAATAGTTTTTGACATGTGGTTGAACACTGTCCTGGAACGTACTCATGACAATATTGTAGGAGGAGTTTTGTATTGATTGGACGAAGACTTCTTGATTCAGGCTCTTCTTTTTGCATGCGTAGGCTAAGTAATTCAAATTGAATGAAAATACAACTTTCAGGGTATGCTTTTTGGACAATATCTAGAAAACTAAATAGATATCAAGAAGCCTCATGAGACTTTTGATAAACTTAGTCCAATAATGATCCACAGAAAATGCAGTAACTATTAGTTACTAAAGACTTGCCATGACGGCTTTTTAGCTGCTTTGACCAAAGCATGGCCGCCGCTCAGCATGCTGCTCGCCAAAAAACACCCAAGAGTGTAGTGAAAATGCAACTTCATGATTATCCATTTTTAATTTATTGATGTGATTGGATGGGTCTGACCAAAGTGTCACACAGCTGAATCTATTCACCTCCCCTTCAAGTTTATCTCGTTCCAATCCATCCATCCATTTATTTAATGCTGAACTGTGTGCGTGTGTGTGTGTGTGTGTGCGTGTGTGTGTGTGTGTGTGTGTGTGTGTGTGTGTGTGTGTGTGTGTGTGTGTGTGTGTCCATCTGTGTATGAGTGGGAGTATTTTGCCTCGTCCTCTTCTGGTTAGGTCACGATATGAGATGATAATCTGGCCTCATTGCAAATGTCCCATGCAGAGACAATGACAGATGACAGCAGATTACAGCAACAGATTATCCACCAGGGGATTGATGTGGGAGGACAGAAACGAAAGGAGAGGGGGTGAGGAGAAGAGTAAGAGAGAGAAAGATAGAAAAGTGTGTGACAGATGATGTCAAGCATTGTGATAAGAAAAAAGGAAGCCGCTTGGGCGAGATAAAGATAAATTGGAGGACATTTTAAAACAATATTTTCAATTTCTGCTGTCTCTTTTTCCCAAAGAGTAATCGATAGTGGTCCCACAGAGTGCTCATGATGAAAATCATGTATTGTAAAAGTCGGGTCACAAGCCACTACTACCTGAGGTGGTTGTCCTTGCTGGCTCCCCGTTCTAGCTAGCTAGCGCTGCTGCTAGTTCCTCGCTAGTTCTCTGCTAGCTCCCGCTAGTTTCAACAGCCACCAAAGGTGGCTGGACGCCCGACTCGGGCGGCAGTGGGGACACGCGTGCAGTGGCGGTAGCAGCAGCAGCGGGGAGCTAGCAGCAGCTCTAGCTTGCTACAGCAAAGACACCCACCAAAGGCAGTAGCGGCCTGTAACGCGACTTTTACGGGAGGTTAAAATGAGTGACCAGCACACTTTCACCCAGGAGGCCATTTGACTCCGTGCCGTGTGAAACCAAAAGTGAATTTTTAAGTTTAAAGTAACAATACGCAACCAAGCATGACTAAAGTTACTGTTAAACTTCATGCCAGCAAGCTAATTAGCTTAGGGATATAAGAACGAGCCAATATAATATTAACTGCTGCATCGTTTACGTCATTGGTACAAAAGGAAAAATAGTTATATATGACCGACAATGACCAACAGTGAAATACAAATGAAAAGTCTATTTACAAGTCAAGACAAATAGTGCAAGGAAATAAAATTTAAATAGTATTCATATACAGTATGAATGTGTAAAGATCTCTTTCTCCTGTTTATACAGGATGTAAGATCTATATTGACAGTGACAGATGTGCATGTTAAAAAAAATTGTGGATTAAAACTGAAATTTTAATCTCCAGTGGCGGCATTGGATATTTTGGTGTTAGAGAGTTATTGACAGTGTATGAGAGTGACACCCTGCAGGAAGAGGAGAGCAGTTCTGTTTCTTTCACGTTACAATAGAATGTGTTGGACAAGAAAAAATGTTCTAATATCAAAAAAGGTTTAAAATCCATTTCAATTTGAAAGCGCCTGGCACACAAGGATTTAGGGGGATTGGAAGAACATATATACATATATATTTGTCCTGAATATGTTTAAAACATCATTATTTTATTTATTTATCAATACATTGTTGTGGGAATAAATATTGCGATAGTCATCTATATCGATATTTTTGCACAGCCCGTCACGTCAGAGCAAGTTGGCAGCAACATTAGTCGATAGATGGTAGTTGGGACAGAAAAAAGCAGAAGCAAGAGAAGAAAAAATGATGCTGGGATTGAGGGATGCATCCGCATGGGTTGTAAGTGACGTCTTGGGAAAAATAATTGCAGGGTGAGATGTTTCTCAGGCAGAGAGAGCTTGAAGAGTGGGTGGATTATGACCTGGCGCACTGTGAGGGCCTCTCCGGCCGTGAAATGTGCCATGAAATCCTTTCCGTTTGAGCTGACGCGGTCCTTCAAGCCTCGATCCCGAGAGAGCGGCATTGGGAACACACTATATCCGTTGGATGTCAAAGTGTGGGTTCCTCCAGGTGCTGGAAGACGAGAGGCCAACGTTGTTCAAGCTTTTGGAGGCTGAACGCTGAGAGGATCAGGGAATGTGGATGGTTTGACGCAACCTAGGTTGCTGGCAACGAATGACGGTAATTTTTTACTCTGAGGAGTATTCAGAATATTAGAGCAACACAAGACAATTATGCAACAGTTTGGTTGTTTTAAAATTAAAATAATGAATCATTCCAATGCGTGCCAATGTACCATTTATCCATCCAATATCAGTAACCGCTATTCATATTCAAGGTCGTAGGGGGGCTGGAGCCGATTGGACAGGTCCCGATACTATCAAAGACATGAACAGACATCTAATGCTCACACCCACACCGACGGGATATTTAGAGTCTTCGTTGCAATAAACGAAGATGCTTGAGGATTATTCCAGTAATGAGCAATTTTGACATTAAAAACTTGCGAACATCAAAAGATAAAATCATTAAAAACAATTTGAAGTTGGTAAGAAATCTTAAGCCGTTTTGTTGTAACAGAAAAACAACAAGAAATGTGGATGAACGCGTTTAGATTGTCGATACCGCTGTTGGTCCAGTACGGGAAAGTGTTGTTTTACAGAATCTATCTGCTTATTTTCCCCATTAGCAGACATAAGTCCTTAATATTTAGAATGTGTGTAACATTTTTAAATAAGTTATTTGCTATTGTAATACTTATTTCCCATTGAATATAATGTAAATGTAATACAAATATAAACCACTGCCAGACGAATGGGGAATGTATTAAAGTTATGGAGTTGTGGAGTATGTAAGTGGAAGTCTCTTTAATAAAATGTTGATGCTGTTTTTATGTATTTTTCTCTCTCCTCTGTTAAGCTCCTCTCTTTATGGGATCCATTGTCCTTTAAGCCCCTTCTGCTGCTCCATTACCACTCTCACCATGCACACACACACACACACACACACACACACACACACACACATATATATATATATATATATATATATATATATATATATATATATATATATATATATATATATATATATATATATATATATATATATATACAGCGAGGTATTATCAATTACAGGTTAAATAACTGGTTAGAAGGCAGATGTCTTGTTGGACTAGTTTTGATTGGTCAGAAGATCTAATCACATCCCTTTATGAAGCTATTTGTCGTCAAAGAATCTGAAAATGTCTCCGTGTGCCTGACTTGTGTGTTGGAGGAAACGTGACTTTCACCCAGGAGCCGGTTGAATGTTATGCTTGACCTATGCAACTTCAGTTACGCAATAAACAAACGTATTTTAGGAATCATGATCCTCGACCAAAATCATGATCTTTTATGAAATATAACCAAGTAGTTTCATTGTATTTTTGTTTGAATTCCTACTAACCACATGTTTAAAACAGCACCCATAATTCGGGATAATGTGTTTCCCTCAAAATGTAATTTAGAAGAGGAGATTATTTGTTTGGCAAGATAATGTTGAAGAGACAGGGTTGCTTACATTTTGGCAATAATCTTGTTCGCAATAATTACCCAGGACCAGTACCTCTTCATTTCAAAACTAAAGAAATATGGTCATCATTCATACATGCTGCCATCACATACATACATGTAACAAACCGTGAAATAAAGCACTGACAGGGAGCAATCTCGCTGATGGGATTTGAAGTGTTTGTTGAGTATTTACATTGGACTGCTCTGGCTGGCGTTTGGCTTTAACCACTAAGCTTTGAATGTCACATTATAATGTAAATGCACAGCCACTGTACCCTGTCTGAGTCATCAAAATGCAGTTTGTCTGTAATTACTGCAAACAGGGCACACACATTTCGTGTTTATGTGGGATTAAAGTCGTCGTGTGATGGTGAAAGCCACATTATCCAGACAGTGTAATACCCGCACACACACCTACATGCACCCACACACAGTGAAGTGTTAGGAAAAGCAATTAATTTCATAAGAGGGACCTTGTCTTTGGCAAAATACTTTGAAGAGGATGGTGTGAAAGGACAACAGAGAGGATCAGAGAGGACCGATGAGGAAGAGAGAGAGAGAGAGAAAGCAGGCAAACCCTATAAGTAAGAAAAAAAGAGATATATGTAAAGAAGGGGAGGGGAAAAGGACATAACTGAGAGGGAGAGGATTACTTACCGTTTTAAACAAATAAATCTGTATTGTGTGAATCTGGCACAGGGAAGGAGGGCAGAGAGAGAGAGAGAGAGAGAGAGAGAGAGAGAGAGAGAGAGAGAGAGAGAGAGAGAGAGAGAGAGAGAGGGGTTTATTGCATCAGAAGACCAGCAAAGAACAGCGTGAGAGACGGAAATTATATCTAACTGTTTAGTTGATGTCCTTTTAATTCTTTGAACAGATAAGTCATTTTTGTGGAGAGTATTTTTTTTTTAAATTCCTATTGCAATACAGCAATGATGCGGCTCTGAGAAAGGACAAAGGGAGCCACCTGCTGCACAAATGCCTCGAGGAAAAGATGTAATCTGGAGCTGAGAGACAGATACAAGTGGGTAAAGAGAGTGTGTGTGTGTGTGTGTGTGTGTGTGTGTGTCTGTGTGCGTGCACGCGTGTGTGCGTGCGTGCGTGCATGTAAGGGGCAGAGACTTCAGTAGTGTGTGTTATGTAGAACAGTAGAACCGTATTGTATGGTCTGATCTGTCGACAGTGATTGATGTCTTCGTGGAGCAGAACACACACATGTGACATATTTAGCTCTATGTTCTGCTGTTTGGTCTTTGATCTTATGCAGAACAGCTGAACCTAGTTCCATCCAGTTGAGGTGTATTTGTGTGTGTGTGTGTGTGTGTGTGTGTGTGTGTGTGTGTGTGTGTGTGTGTGTGTGTGTGTGTGTTTGTGTGTTCACGGGAGACGCAGACTTGTAAAATCTTTGTCGATAAGTGTCTATGATTTTCCATGTGGTGGTGCTGATTGGTTTCGTGTAATCTCCCCTGCAGGTGTTATGTAACAATATGGGACTTAGCAGAGCTGATATGATCCAAAAGTCCAAAGGAAATTTATAAGAATTTATAAAACATTTTGGTTATTAGCTCTGACATGGAGAACAAAATATCTACCTTGATTGACAATCAATAAACCAAATAAAGCTCTTTTTTTTTTATAGTTTGCGCCCATGCACTAAAGTGCAGGGCCGAATCGTCCCTGGAAGTCTGTCATGTTCGTATGTGTGCATTCCTTCTCATTTTAATAACTAATGTTTGAGAATGCAAAATGTTAGGTAAAGATAAATGCTAGTAAAGTTTTAATAAGCTACAACAGATCGAAACATGAGAATATTATGAGAATCTACAGGGAGTTTGTTTAGCAGGCTCCATAGCGCCCCCTAATGTGTGAAAGGCCTAAGTGAGCACATAATTGCTCAGATATTGACAACATTTTGTACCCACATAGAGTGCTTCACAGCCGAAAGACTTCTCCAATTCTGCATAACACATGTAGACTGGATATGAAAACTCCCATGCTGGTCGACTGTTCCACGGCTGGGCCCGAATCCACATGAGTCCCCCTGGATCTATGGGAACCACAACCCAAGTCTGCCAATCCATGCAAAACTGAAAGGTGTGTCAGCCAAGAAAGCCCAACAATATCCAGAGCCGTCAGCGGCTGATGGCGAATCTCATCCCCCCCAGGGCGCCTTGCCGCTGTAGAGCTTTTTGCCTACCAGAGATTTGGATGTGTCTTCCTCCGAGTCTTCAAACTCTACGCCGGTTGAGTTCTGAAGTTACTCAAAGTGTTAACCCTACATCCAACCATTACTGTTAGCTAACCCATGTATGTGTTCATCATCCATCTTTGTATGTTTGACATGTTGACTCACCTCTAGCAAGCTAGCATGATTAATTTGAAGCTACAATTTAACAACATTATGAGTCTCAGCATCCCCCAAAATTGGGGGCTGAATTCTTCATCATGAGCTCTTCCTCACTTTCCAAGTCCTTGTACTCCCATGAATAAATACCAAAGCCACTGATGTGACATAGCAAAACAACTGTACAGCCTGGCTTTACAAGAACAAATTTCAAACATAAATATTAACATAAATATGACTCGAAGGACTCGAACGTGACTCAAAAGAGAGCTTCCTAAGCTATGAAAATATAAATGTTCATATCCCGAGCTTGATGCCACACATGATTGGGACACCTTTCTGAAAAGCTTAGAACCTACGGAATCCGTCAATTGCGATAAAACCAGTGTGAGCCTCAGCAAGGTATCAACCACAATGCATTTTATTCCAGCCAAAAAACGGAAATTTTACTTACTTATGAATGAAATAGTTGATTGGTGTGTGTTGGTGCATCTGGGTAAGTTAGGGCATTTTTGCTTTCAGCGGACCTAAACCTACGGTACACGAAATCTGCACCAAATGAATTACTAGAAATACTTAACTTCACTTAATCAAAGTCAAACGTTGCAGAAATACTCTCAACACATAGTGATATTTTAGGAAATTTGAAGGAAATACATCCTGGATTATTTATTTGTTTCAGAAGTTTTCTTTTTTTTCTTTTCCTGTGTTCTCTATCCTTAACCAATAAATCGGTAACACATAAACTGCTATATGAACCTCTTAACTGGTCTCACGAGTGTTTTCTGTATATTATACCTTTTGAAATTATTAAAATAACCCTTGTGGTTGAAGAGATATTCTGTATTTATTATGGGTAATACAAACCATTTAGATTTTTGACCTTATCACATGTTTTTCATCAGCAACTGAAATTTGCTCAGCTGTTCGTCTTAACATGTTCTAATGTTCATTATTCTTAAGGACTTCATTTATATATTGGTTTGAAAGTTGACCTTTACATGACCTGCTGATGAAGACCTGTGCTTCAGTTGAATACACTCAATAGGTTTCGGGAAATACACTTGATAGTTAAAACGTCAACCATTTACTGCACGTATTGAATGTTTCAACTGGATGATAATATTTAATGCCGAAAGGTTTAATATTTTTGCATCAGGTCTGTAAAGATGGCAGACGTCAGCTGGGCCGGTGTGTGGTGCAGCAGAAGAAGAGTTACCATTCTGCTGCTTTTTTGGAGTCTAGGTGAGTTTTTACTCACACACATTGAATGGTATTTCAATGTGTTGTTTGTCGGTGGTATTCATTCATCAGAGAGTGTAACTGTTTATGGAAATGTTCCGTGTTTCTTCCAGCTTTAGTGCTGTTTTCTCCTTGATGTTTATGCCTTGCCCTTAACAGTCAATAATTATGTCACATAACTTTCATATTTTAACTTTTTCTTCAATGATGTCCAGTCCAGTCCAGATTTGTGAGGTCATAGACCTTGCAGGTGTCAAACTGAAATTTAAAGAGAACCGTTCCCTCTTTAACAGATGAATGTGAAAGCAGACTTCACATACAGTTAGTTATTCTGCACAGTGAAGGAATGAGAGGCAAACACATTTCTGAGTAAAGGGGTAGTTTTTCCAGATATCTTAATATTGAGTAAGAAACATTTTTTTTTTACTTTGGTTCTCACTTCCTCCCTCTCCTTTCTTTTGTATTCCCTCAGTCCCTCCATCCTTCATGCAGCCTCCCCTCCCTCTCTCCCTGCCGGTCCACATGTCGGTGGTCCCTCCAGCCTGGCAGTTCCTCCCTGTGTCTCAGGCCGAGCTGGGCCCTCTATTCTCCAACTCCACCCCCTTCTCCTTCTCCCAGAGCCTGTTCATGGTGCGCCCACCTGGCAAGGCGCCCAGACCAGGTCTCCAGGCTTCATTTGGCCCTTACTCAGTGACACAGGTAATGGCATAATAAGCAGACAGAGATCTATGGGTGAGTTGACTGATGTTGTGAATGTTCACTAATTCTACTGAAGTAGTAACATAGCATTTTTTTCCACAGCTCTTATCAGAGCCTCTCCTCCCTCTTTCTCCTCTTCTGTACGCCTCCCTCCTCTCGGAGCATGTGGAGATAGAGAGGGACGAGGGCAGGCAGAAGAAGTTCAGGGTGAGGACGCTGTTCCACAAGCGGGGTGATAACAGCACCCAAGGGTCCTGCATCACTCTGCATGCCTTTAAGGACACAGAGGAGCAAAAGGCTTCCTGTATCACACAGGTGAGGACCAGATTCTATCTTTAACAGGTGTTTTGGCTCCGTCCGCATTTATTCATTACACCTCTTCACTTTCTTAACTCTTTTCTGTGTATCCATCTCTCTGTCCTGTTTCCCAGCCTCCTCTAGGGCTGTGCGTGGTAACTTTGACACTGCCGAGTGATTGGTTTGAGGATCAGCACACCAGCCAATCACATCAGGATTTGGAAAAGTGGCACAGCAACACCCACCATCGTCGCCGGATGCAGAAGCGAGAACGGCAGCGGAGGGGACATCATACGACTTCTCCTTCACTGAGGTAAAGTATTAACGGATAAATAAAATGCAAATTTAAAAGTGCATACTTTTTCTACTTGGAACATTATTTGATTGTAACAAAAGGGTTTTGAGGGACAAAATCTTGAGGTGAGAGCAATGAGTCCTGCACTCAAATTTAAATATAGAGAGATAAACTTAGAGAAATTAATCCATACAGCAGCAGTTGTCTCCTAAATTATTGCAGGTATAATCATGACAAGTTACAGTTCAGTAGTTAGAAAATGATCCAACAGCAGCTACAGGGTCTTTCTGCAGGTCAGGTGAACATCCTTTGTTATAAAACCTGACTGTGTAACATCCCTACTCATCTGTGACTGTTGCTTATATGAAAAGCTTTCCTTTGGCAAGGCATCGAGATCAATAGCAAATCAAATCCTTTTATATTTCTGTCATGGTATGGGCTGCAATATTGACTACTGACACGGATGATGGTCCTGTGCTTTCATCTTCTTATTCTTGAGTAAAATTTTGAACGAAACTTTTGTTGTACTGCTAAGCAAAGTTTGTGTTGGCTGAATCCAACTTGGAACACTCACACAGGTAAACCTCACCGAAAAAGTGAGGCTTTGAGATAAGGGTATGAAAAGGTTGTTGCAAGAAGCCCATTATGTTTAGGCAGGAGGAAAATGGCCATCTATTTATAGCTATTGTCCATTTATAGCAGGGAAATTTTGCATGAACAGAGGTCTTTGAAACAGTTTCCATTGATCCTTGTTTTCCTCTATGTGTTGTCGATGATGATGATCAGTTGCCGGTGTGACAAATAAATCTATGCTTTCATTCAGATACCCTCTAGGTGTTGATGAGGATACCCAGGGGCATGTCCCATGGACCCTCAGATACCAACGGGGTCCCATCAGAAACCAAATACAGCTTTACTACTCCTCCTCCGACACTGTGGCTGACCTACATCAGACACCAGCAGGGTATGTGAATGAATAGAAACATGTGGAGAGATAGTTTCGCTGCCCTAGAATGATTCTTTCTGTTATTCTCCAACATTTTATTCTTTTACCAATTGTCCGTCCATCCAGATGTGTGGAGGACAGAGCAGCTCAGTCCCAAAGGCAGCTCTACCATATCAAAGCAGTGACGCTGAAGGAGGAAGAGAGAGAGCGGAGCAGAACCAAAGAGGAAGAAGAAACATGTTTGAATGGGCAGGAAGAGGAGGAGCTTAGCTTGGACCCCCACGTCATGATTCGCTATCACAGGGGCCCGGTCCTAATAGGACAGCCAATCAGAGTGTCTTTGAATCTGAGGGCTAACTTTAGTGGGGAGCTTGTTGTCATAAGGTAAACACAAAATTATACAATACTACTTTCACATTTTTAAAAGGCTATTTTGTATTACAGTCTGTATCACTAGCTACCAACTACTCTCATAGTTTTACATTCACACATTTGTGTGTCTTCAGGCTGAAGGTGAAGAAGGGCTTGGTGTCGATGGTGGCCCAGAAAACTCTGACCTCTGACTTGTGGGCAGTGACCCTGGAGAGAAGCCAAGGCTCCAAACACGACGTGGTGTCTATCCTATGCCGCAAACACAGCACACACAAGCACACACACAAGTAGGTGGAGAGTTCAATCACAGTAGCAGACAGCACGCTAAATGCCCCCTTATATAGGAACATGATCACAGCCTGATGAAGTTACTTGTTTAACAAAGAAAGTTGATGACCACCATCAGGATACCCATTCTCCCTGATTGGGAATTTAGGTTTTGTTAAGCCAGCTAACGCAAACAAAAGCCTGGCTCTGTCAAACCTGCTTCTTAATGATCCTTTATATTTGGGTATTACGCAGAGACGCAAGCACGCAAGACCCGCAAGGGCCCCTTGCGTAGTCCCGTAAGCCCTCTTGTGTGCGTCGCCCAAAATTTCTGACTATCCGACAAAGCTACGCAAGTCGTTCATTGCTCAAATGTTTCTGGATCCCAAGGTTGATCGAGTGGAGTTGAGGCTGGCTGCTAGCAGACTGGAGGCTAGCTAAAGAGCAAGCAGGGTGGGAGCTAGCAGACTGGAGGATAGCTAAAGAGGTAGCAGGGTGGGAGTGAGCAGACTGGAGGCTAGCTAAAGAGCAAGCAGGGTGGGAGCTAGCAGACTGGAGGATAGCTAAAGAGGTAGCAGGGTAGGAGCGAGCAGAGTGGAGGCTAGCTAAAGAGGAAGCAGGGTGGGAGCTAACAGACTGGAGGATAGCTAAAGAGGAAGCAGGGTGGGAGCTAGCAGAGTGGAGGATAGCTAAAGATGTAGCAGGGTGGGAGCGAGCAGACTGGAGGCTAGCTAAAGAGGAAACAGGGTGGGAGCTAGCAGACTGGAGGCTAGCTAAAGAGGAAGCAGGG